>NC_092090.1:95259194-95316694 GCF_045679555.1 Salvelinus alpinus
GGAGAGAGAGGGGAGGGAGGATGGGAAGGAGCGGGAGAGAGAGAGGAGGGAGGATGGGAAGGAGCGGGAGAGAGAGGGGAGGGAGGATGGGAAGGAGTGGGAGAGAGAGGGGAGGGAGGATGGGAAGGAGCGGGAGAGAGAGGGGAGGGAGGATGGGAAGGAGCGGGAGAGAGAGGGGAGGGAGGATGGGAAGGAGCGGGAGAGAGAGGGGAGGGAGGATGGGAAGGAGTGGGAGAGAGAGGGGAGGGAGGATGGGAAGGAGAGAGAGAGGGGAGGGAGGATGGGAAGGAGAGAGAGAGAGGGGAGGGAGGATGGGAAGGAGAGAGAGAGGAGGGAGGATGGGAAGGAGCGGAAGAGAGAGGGAGTGTATATAAAGGCTGAATCATAGAGTGAGTGAAATATGTGAATATAGCAGTCTTGATGCCACAAACTGGACTAACTATACAAGACTGTGGGAGACTGTATGCAAGTACTAGTGCTGAGCATTTAAACTACATTTCATTTTCTGGTGGGTTATTAAGAAAACCATTTGACCGACATCGGTTCCATTAGTTGAATTCCATTTAGTTTAGTTTTTTTGGTGAGCCCAACGTTACATTTCTCTAGAGCAGGGCTCTCCAACGCTGTTCCTGGAGAACTACCCTCCTGTAGGTTTTCACTCGCTCCCCAGTTGCAACTAACCTGGTTCAGTTTATCAACCATCTAATCATTTGAAGAACTAGTAAAATGATTTTGTCAGACAGCTCTGCAGCATACTTAGGCAGGCGAGCTAAATAGGATGACTAAAGAGAACAGAGATAATGTTGTCTTTAAGAAATAACAAAATATCAAAGTCATCAAATAAAAACAAAGTAATATGGGTCTTTCTGGAAATAAAGGAACCAATGTGTGACATCGGTGTCAACATTTCCAAATGGTTAGATATACAGTGGGGAGAACAAGTATTTGATACACTGCCGATTTTGCAGGTTTTCCTACTTACAAAGCATGTAGAGGTCTGTAATTTTTATCATAGGTACACTTCAACTGTGAGAGACGGAATTTAAAACAAAAATCCAGAAAATCACATTGTATGATTTTTAAGTAATTAATTCGCATTTTATTGCATGACATAAGTATTTGATCACCTACCAACCAGTAAGAATTCCGGCTCTCACAGACCTGTTAGTTTTTCTTTAAGAAGCCCTCCTGTTCTCCACTCATTACCTGTATTAACTGCACCTGTTTGAACTCGTTACCTGTATAAAAGACACCTGTCCACCCACTCAATCAAACAGACTCCAACCTCTCCACAATGGCCAAGACCAGAGAGCTGTGTAAGGACATCAGGGATAAAATTGTAGACCTGCACAAGGCTGGGATGGGCTACAGGACAATAGGTAAGCAGCTTGGTGAGAAGGCAACAACTGTTGGCGCAATTATTAGAAAATGGAAGAAGTTCAAGATGACGGTCAATCACCCTCGGTCTGGGGCTCCATGCAAGATCTCACCTCGTGGGGCATCAATGATCATGAGGAAGGTGAGGGATCAGCCCAGAACTACACGGCAGGACCTGGTTAATGACCTGAAGAGAGCTGGGACCACAGTCTCAAAGAAAACCATTAGTAACACACTACGCCGTCATGGATTAAAATCCTGCAGCGCACGCAAGGTCCCCCTGCTCAAGCCAGCGCATGTCCAGGCCCGTCTGAAGTTTGCCAATGACCATCTGGATGATCCAGAGGAGGAATTGGAGAAGGTCATGTGGTCTGATGAGACAAAAATAGAGCTTTTTGGTCTAAACTCCACTCGCCGTGTTTGGAGGAAGAAGAAGGATTAGTACAACCCCAAGAACACCATCCTAACCGTGAAGCTTGGAGGTGGAAACATCATTCTTTGGGGATGCTTTTCTGCAAAGGGGACAGGATGACTGCACCGTATTGAGGGGAGGATGGATGGGGCCATGCATCGCGAGATCTTGGCCAACAACCTCCTTCCCTCAGTAAGAGCATTGAAGATAGGTCGTGGCTGGGTCTTCCAGCATGACAACGACCCGAAACACACAGCCAGGGCAACTAAGGAGTGGCTCCGTAAGAAGCATCTCAAGGTCCTGGAGTGGCCTAGCCAGTCTCCAGACCTGAACCCAATAGAAAATCTTTGGAGGGAGCTGAAAGTCCGTATTGCCCAGCGACAGCCCCGAAACCTGAAGGATCTGGAGAAGGTCTGTATGGAGGAGTGGGCCAAAATCCCTGCTGCAGTGTGTGCAAACCTGGTCAAGAACAACAGGAAACGTATGATCTCTGTAATTGCAAACAAAGGTTTCTGTACCAAATATTAAGTTCTGCTTTTCTGATGTATCAAATACTTATGTCATGCAATAAAATGCAAATGAATTACTTAAAAATCATACAATGTGATTTTCTGGATTTTTGTTTTAGATTCCGTCGCTCACAGTTGAAGTGTACCTGTGATAAAAATTACAGACCTCTACATGCTTTGTAAGTAGGAAAACCTGCAAAATCGGCAGTGTATCAAATACTTGTTCTCCCCACTGTACATTTAAATAGGATTTTCTTGCAGCGTCACATGTGTAGTTACAGGAACAGGAGTCTATAGCAACAACAAAACATCTACATGTCGAAATGGCACATGAAACATGGACCATGCATGTTTCTTTGTCCTGCCTAGTAGCCAGGTCTGTTTGTGCTTTAGTCAACTTCTCTATCATTTATAGCCATGCTAAACATTCCAGAACAATGACAAGGACAAACAACAGTATTTATATATTCTGTAATAGTTCATAGAATAATGGAATACAATAATATAATACAATGGGTTCTGTCAGCAAAATCATTGGCAATAATAATAACCAATAATGACGTCATTATAATCAGTAAACTCTCCAAGCAGTGTGTGGGGAGGAACCTTCCCTCCTCTCCCCCAATGTGCTTTTGAGAGGGAGGTGAGGAAAGGAGGAAACAAGGGGAGAATCTCAATTGTATTTCCTTCCAGGTCCTCTATGCTCGCCTCCTTCTCAAAACCCATTGGAAAGGAAGGTGAGAAGGGAGGGACCTCTGACCTTCTCATCCAATGGGTTTTGAGAAGGAGACGAGGAGGGAGGATGCAACGAATCAAGGAAATGCAATTGAGGAAGCAATATTTCACAGCTATTACATTTTTTGGACAGTGACTGACTGACTTAAAAAAATATACTGTATATACAGTTGAAGTCGGAAGTTTACATACACGTTAGCCAAATACATTTAAACTCAGTTTTTCACCCTTCCTGACATTTAATCCTAGTAAAAATTCCCTGTTTTAGGTCAGTTAGGATCACCACTTTATTTTAAGAATGTGAAATGTCAGAATATTAGTTGAGAGAATGATTTATTTCAGCTTTTTTTTCTTTCATCACATTCCCAGTGGGTCATAAGTTTACATACACTCAATTAGTATTTGGTAGCATTGCCTTTAAATTGTTTAACTTGGGTCAAACGTTTCGGGTAGCCTTAAACAAGCTTCACACAATAAGTTGGGTGAATGTTGGCCCATTCCTCTTGACAGAGCTGGTGTAACTGAGTCAGGTTTGTAGGCCTCCTTGCTCGCACACACTTTTTCAGTTCTGCCCACAAATGTTCAATAGGATTTACGTCAGGGCTTTGTGATGGCCACTCCAATACCTTGACTTTGTTGTCCTTAAGCCATTTTGCCACAACTTTGGAAGTATGCTTGGGGTCATTGTCCATTTGGAAGACCCATTTGCGACCAAACTTTAACTTCCTGACTGATGTCTTGAGATATTGCTTCAATCCATCCGCATAATTTCCTACCTCATGATGCCATCTATTTTGTGAAGTGCACCAGTCCCTCCTGCAGCAAAGCACCCCCACAACATGATGCTGCCACCCCGTGCTTCACGGTTGGGATGGTGTTCTTCGGCTTGCAAGCCTCCCCCTTTTTCCTCCAAACATAATGATGGTCATTATGGCCAAACAGTTCTATTTTTATTTCATCAGACCAGAGGACATTTCTCCAAAAAGTACGATCTTTGTCCCCATGTGCAGTTGCAAACCGTAGTCTGGCTTTTTTTATAGCGGTTTTGGAGCAGTGGCTTCTTCCTTGCTGAGCTGCCTTTCAGTTTATGTCGATATAGGACTAATTTTACTATGGATATAGATACTTTTGTACCTGTTTCCTCCAGCATCTTCACAAGGTCCTTTGCTGTTGTTCTGGGATTGATTTGCACAGGTGTGGTCCACATTTTAAATGCTAGTAAAAATAAATGCATGCTCTTCAACCGATTGCTGCCCGCACCCGCCCGCCCGACTAGCATCACTACTCCGGACGGTTCTGACCTAGAATATGTGGACAACTACAAATACCTAGGTGTCTGGATAGTGTCACGATCGTTGTTGTATGAATCGGACCAAAATGCAGCGTGGTTTAGGTTCATCATCTTTATTTAACGTAAACCGGCAAAAAAAACAATAAAGAAGAAAGAAACGAACGTGAAGCTATGCAGTGCTCACAAGCAACAATACATAAACAAGATCCCACAACAAACAGGTGGGAAAAAGGCTACCTAAATATGATCCCCAATCAGAGACAACAATAGACAACTGCCTCTGATTGGGAACCTGTTCGAATATTTTATCAAAGGTTAAGATAAATGATTAAATAATTTTACCCAGAAACTTAACCATTAGGATTATTTGTTAGGTAGCATGTAGGGGGGTAGAAAGGAATGTCTGTGTGTGTGCCTAAAGAAAACTAAGTGGATCATTAAACTATGTTTGAACCGACCCAGCTATAACTCTGTGAAGATAAGAGAAGACAGGGAGAGCCCCCCTCCAGGTTTTCCGTATCTGGGGGGTGGGGGGGGGGGGGGGGGGGACTGGAACTGTCAGCTAAGTGGTAATAAACTGAGGAGAGATTTCAGGAGATAATCCAGATATGTTGTGTAAGGTATGTGCTTGAGTATGTTGGAATGAACTTTTAATCAACTTTGTCCTCGTCGGAGGGGGAGGGACTCTATGACGCTGTTTGTGATATATAATGTGAGGTACATGGTTTTTAAAGGAGAGATCTCTCGAGGTTAAACACTATTGATTAATTTGGACACGGGTCTATGTCTATTTTATGTAAATAAGGATCTTACAAATTCTTAGAAACGGACAGAGTGTTTGCTTTGTATTATTAAATTGGTTAATGAACATATAGGAAACAAATTCCTTCATCAGAACCATACCAGGCCAACATAGAAATAACAAAACTAGAATGCCCACCCTAGTCACACCCCGACCTAACCCAAAATAGAGAATAAAGGATCTCTAAGGTCAGGGCGTGACAGATAGACTGTACACTCTCCTTCCAGACTCACATTAAGCATCTCAAATCCAAAATTAAATCTAGAATCGGCTTCTATTTTTGGCAACAAAGCCTCCTTCACCCATGCTGCCAAACATACCCTCGTAAAACTGACTATCCTACCGATCCTTGACTTTAGTGATGTCATTTACAAAATGGCCTCCAACACTCTACTCAGCAAACTGGATGTAGTCTATCACAGTGCCATCGATTTTGTCACCAAAGCCCCATATACTACCCTCCACTGCGACCTGTATGCTCTCGTTGGCTGGCCCTCGCTACATATTTGTCACCAAACCCACTGGATCCAGGTCATCTATAAGTCTTTGCTAGGTAAAGCCCCGCCTTATCTCAGCTCACCGGTCACCATAACAACACCTACCCATAGCACGCTTCCCGATTGCTCCATTTTAACTTGGAAAACAAGCAATCAAAACATACATGGACCGTACCTCAGGAATCTTGATTTAAGATTGTCCATGAACAAGGCTAATTATCTTGACCACCGTAACAAAATAAACACCAAAATGTTCTGTCACTCTTCGAGATCAACATTAATTTCCGCACTCTGGCTGTTGTTAAATCTCATGCAGTGTCACACGAGCGCTTTATCACTTGACTGTCATTCAGAAAAGTCTTTCCTGCTGATGTTGTGCGATAATTTCCACACATACTGTAACTAAACAACTAGACATCACATTTGCATCAAACAACGATTACGCATAGTTATTGAAGAACCCTGTTAATAACATTATCGATTTTGGTTTTATTAATCATATGAAAGTTACTCTTTCTGTTTGAAGCATTGGATTTTGCCATCACATACATTATTTTGGATATGTGTGCCCATGAAAACTGTTTTCACACCGTAACATAATGAGATAGGAAATGTTACAGTACACTTTAGAGATCTCCATACAAAACAGAGTCCAACAGCAATGTCCAGGAATCTGACGTGATCAAAGTCAGTGTGTAATTCAATTGTTAAATGCTTAGTATATGATATAACGACAAAACAGCAGTATCATAAATGCAAGGAAAGAATGGTAGTGTTTTATGTCACACGATTTTTGCCAATCTATGAAGACTCCAAGCATGAAAAAAGGTTTCAACGTACAGAGCATTCGGAAAGTATTCAGACCCCTTGACTTTTTCCACATTTTGTTACGTTACAGCCTTATTTTAAAATAGATTTTTAAAAATCTCATAAATTTACTCACAATACCCCATAATGACAAAGCAAGAGCAGGTTTTTAGAATTGTTTGCAAATGTATTAAAAATAAATAATATTACATTTACATAAGTAATCAAACACTTTTTTTTGTATTTAATTAAAACTGCATTGTTGGTTAAGGGCTTGTAAGTAAGTATTTCACTGTAATACTACAGCTGTTGTATTCGGCGCCCTTTTTACAAATAAAATGTACTTACTTTGGCAGCGATTAAAGGCTCGAGTCTTCTTGGGTATGACGCTACAAGCTTGGCACACCTGTATTTGGGGAGTTTCTCCAATTCTTCTCTGCATATTTTCTTAAGATTTGTCAGGTTGGATGGGGAGCATTGCTGCACAGCTATTTTCTGGTCTCTCTCCAGAGATGTTAGATTGGGTTCAAGTCCTGCTTCTGGCTGGGCCACTCAAAGACATTCAGAGACTTGTCCCGAAGCCACTCCTGTGTTGACGTGACTGTGTGTTTAGGGTCGTAGTCCTGTTGGAAGGTGGAGCAGGTTTTTATCAAGGATTTCTCTGTACTTTGTTCTGTTCATCTTTCCCTCGATCCTGACTAGTCTCCCAGTCCCTGCCGCTGAAAAACATCCCCACAGCATGATGCTGCCACCACCATGCTTCACCGTAGGGATGGTGCCAGGTTTCCTCCAGACGTGACGCTTGGCATTCAGGCCAAAGAGTTCAATCTTTGTTTCATCAGACCAGAGAATCTTGTGTCTCATGGTCTGAGAGTCTTTAGGTGCCTTTTAGCAAACTCCAAGCGGGCTGTTATGCACCTTTTACTGAGGAGTGGCTTCCGTCTGGCCACTCTACCATAAAGGTCTGATTGGTGTAGTGCTGCAGAGATGGTTGTCCTTCTGGAAGGTTCTCCCATCTCCACAGAGGAACTCTGGATCTCTGTTAGAGTGACCATCGTGTTCTTGGTCACTTCCCTGACCAAGGCCCTTCTCCCCTGATTGGTCAGTATGGCCGGGCGGCCAGCTCTGGTAAGAGTCTTGGTGGTTCCCAACTTCTTCCATTTAAGAATGATGGAGGCCACTGTGTTCTTGGGGACCTTCAATGCTGCAGACATTTTTTGGTACCCTTCTGTGCCTCGACACAATCCTATGTCAGAGCTCTATGGATAATTCCTTCGACCTCATGGCTTGGGTTTTGCTCTGACATGCACTGTCAACTGTGGGACCTTACATAGACAGGTGTCTACCTTTCCAATCAATTGAGTTTACGACAGGTGGACCCCGAATCAAGTTGTAGAAACATCTCAAGGGTGATCAGTGGAAACAGGATGCACCTGAGCTCAATTTCGAGTCTCATAGCAAAGGGTCTGAATACTTATGTAAATAAGACATTTCAGTTTTTCATTTTTAAAACATTTGCAAAATTGTCTAAAAACCTGTTTTCGCTTTGTCATTATGGGCTATTGTGTTTAGATTGTTGATTATTATTTTTTTTTTCCATTTCAGAATAAGGTTGTAACGTAACAAAATGTGTAAAAAGTCAAGGGGTCTGAATACTTTCCGAATGCAATGCAGGTTTTGATTCAACTCGTGAATTATTTTCAACCTTTCTATCTTAAGTTACCAAAAATGTCTTTGTAACAGCTGCAAACTGTTGTCCACTGCAAGAATTGCCCACAGGTACCCTAGTTTATGGAAATACCCACTGGAACCCTAGTTTATGGAATGACCCACTGGTATCCTAGTTTATAGAAATGCCCACTGGAACCCTAGTTTATGGAAATACCCACTGGAACCCTAGTTTATGGAAATACCCACTGGTACCCTAGTTTATGGAAATACCCACTGGAACCCTAGTTTATGGAATGACCCACTGGTATCCTAGTTTATAGAAAGACACATATACACAATGTTTTGGCAATTGAATGTTCACAAATTTTGACTTTGGAATTGGAATTAATTTTCATTAAATATTTTTTATGTAATTATTTCATGGGGAGACAGAAAGAAGAGAAGCGGAATATCAGAGATAGGGTGTAGTGGAAAGAGTGGAGAGAGGGGAAGTGGGTACGGTGGAGAGGGGGGGAGTGGAAAGGGTGGAGAGATGGGGAGTGGGTAGGGTGGAGAGAGGGGGAGTGGGTAGGGTGGAGAGAGGGGGAGTGGGTAGGGTGGAGAGAGGGGGAGTGGGTAGGGTGGAGAGAGGGGGAGTGGGTAGGGTGGAGAGAGGGGGAGTGGGTAGGGTGAAGAGAGGGGGAGTGGGAAAGGAGAGAGAGGGAGAGTGGGAAGGGAGAGAGAGGGAGAGTGGGAATGGAGAGAGAGGGAGAGTGGGAATGGAGAGAGAGGGAGAGTGGGAAGGGAGAGAGGGAGAGTGGGAAGGGAGAGAGGGAGAGTGGGAAGGGAGAGAGAGGGAGAGTGGGAAGGGAGAGAGAGGGAGAATGGGAAGGGAGAGAGAGGGAGAGTGGGAAGGGAGAGAGAGAGAGAGTGGGAAGGAAGAGAGAGTGGAGTAGGAGACTGTTTTTGAAGATATTATACTAGAATTGACAGATGTGGAAAAGGAAAAACCCAGTGGAATTTCAGAATTTCTGCCTGACAGGCCCAGTGGGCAACAGCAGTAGAGCTCTGTCTCATAGGCCCAGTGGACAGCGGCATTAGAGATCTGTCTCATAGGCCCAGTGGACAGCGGCAGTAGAACTCTGTCTCATAGACCCAGTGGACAGCGGCAGTAGAGATCTGTCTCATAGGCCCAGTGGACAGCGGCAGTAGAACTCTGTCTCATAGGCCCAGTGGACAGCGGCAGTAGAGATCTGTCTATTAGGCCCAGTGGACAGCGGGAGTAGAGATCTGTCTCATAGGCCCAGTGGACAGCGGCAGTAGAGATCTGTCTCATAGACCCAGTGGACAGCGGCAGTAGAGATCTGTCTCATAGGCCCAGTGGACAGCGGCAGTAGAGATCTGTCTATTAGGCCCAGTGGACAGCGGCAGTAGAGATCTGTCTATTAGACCCAGTGGACAGCGGCAGTAGAGATCTGTCTATTAGGCCCAGTGGACAGCGGCAGTAGAACTCTGTCTCATAGACCCAGTGGACAGCGGCAGTAGAGATCTGTCTCATAGGCCCAGTGGACAGCGGCAGTAGAACTCTGTCTCATAGGCCCAGTGGACAGCGGCAGTAGAGATCTGTCTCATAGGCCCAGTGGACAGCGACAGTAGAGATCTGTCTCATAGGCCCAGTGGACAGCGGCAGTAGAACTCTGTCTCATAGGCCCAGTGGACAGCGGCAGTAGAGATCTGTCTATTAGGCCCAGTGGACAGCGGCAGTAGAGATCTGTTTCATAGGCCCAGTGGACAGCGGCAGTAGAGCTCTGTCTCATAGGCCCAGTAGAGATCTGTCTCATAGGCCCAGTGGGCAACAGCAGTAGAGCTCTGTCTCATAGGCCCAGTGGACAGCGACAGTAGAGATCTGTCTCATAGGCCCAGTGGACAGCGGCAGTAGAGATCTGTCTCATAGGCCCAGTGGACAGCGGCAGTAGAGATCTGTCTCATAGGCCCAGTGGACAGCGGCAGTAGAGATCTGTCTCATAGGCCCAGTGGACAGCGGCAGTAGAGATCTGTCTCATAGGCCCAGTGGACAGCGGCAGTAGAGATCTGTCTCATAGGCCCAGTGGACAGCGACAGTAGAGATCTGTCTCATAGACCCAGTGGACAGCGACAGTAGAGATCTGTCTCATAGACCCAGTGGACAGCGGCAGTAGAGATCTGTCTATTAGGCCCAGTGGACAGCGGCAGTAGAGATCTGTCTATTAGGCCCAGTGGACAGCGGCAGTAGAGATCTGTCTATTAGGCCCAGTGGACAGCGGCAGTAGAACTCTGTCTCATAGACCCAGTGGACAGCGGCAGTAGAGATCTGTCTCATAGGCCCAGTGGACAGCGGCAGTAGAACTCTGTCTCATAGGCCCAGTGGACAGCGGCAGTAGAGATCTGTCTCATAGGCCCAGTGGACAGCGGCAGTAGAGATCTGTTTCATAGGCCCAGTGGACAGCGGCAGTAGAGCTCTGTCTCATAGGCCCAGTAGAGATCTGTCTCATAGGCCCAGTGGGCAACAGCAGTAGAGCTCTGTCTCATAGGCCCAGTGGACAGCGACAGTAGAGATCTGTCTCATAGGCCCAGTGGACAGCGGCAGTAGAGATCTGTCTCATAGGCCCAGTGGACAGCGGCAGTAGAGATCTGTCTCATAGGCCCAGTGGACAGCGGCAGTAGAGATCTGCCTGACAGGCCCAGTGGGCAGCGGCTGTAGAGATCTGCCTGACAGGCCCAGTGGTCCTTTGGAAATTGAAAGGACGATCCTCCTGTATATCTTCGGATGCCCCATTTGGTTACCTATGTACATAATGTCTTGTTCCCCGTCTTCAAGCCTCTACCCTTCTTGTTCCCCGTCTTCAAGCCTCTACCCTCCCTCCCATCCTCTTTTTCCCCTCAGAGCAGGTGTGAGAAACAGACGAGAGGGACGTGGAGGCTTGTCTACATTTATAATGCATTAGATAGTGAAGTGGCGTATTGTGTTTTAATAATCCTCCTATGATGAATCACTGCTTTCCCAGAGGTGTGCAATTAACGTTGGAGAGGCCCATCCCGGGTCGATGCCGCCTGTAATCAAAGTTGTCCCTCGTTTGCTTTTTTGTAGTTTTGTAACAAATTGCAGTGTTTTACATTCTCCTGACAATTTAAACAGCACACCTCCATTGAAATGCGTTACATAGGATACAGTGAATTAGAACTCCATTGAAATGCGTTACATAGGATACAGTGAATTAGAACTCCATTGAAATGCGTTACATAGGATACAGTGAATTAGAACTCCATTGAAATGCGTTACATGGGATACAGTGAATTAGAACTCCATTGAAATGCGTTACATAGGATACAGTGAATTAGAACTCCATTGAAATGCGTTACATAGGATACAGTGAATTAGAACTCCATTGAAATGCGTTACATAGGATACAGTGAATTAGAACTCCATTGAAATGCGTTACATAGGATACAGTGAATTAGAACTCCATTGAAATGCGTTACATGGGATACAGTGAATTAGAACTCCATTGAAATGCGTTACATAGGATACAGTGAATTAGAACTCCATTGAAATGCGTTACATAGGATACAGTGAATTAGAACTCCATTGAAATGCGTTACATAGGATACAGTGAATTAGAACTCCATTGAAATGCGTTACATAGGATACAGTGAATTAGAACTCCATTGAAATGCGTTACATAGGATACAGTGAATTAGAACTCCATTGAAATGCGTTACATAGGATACAGTGAATTAGAACTCCATTGAAATGCGTTACATGGGATACAGTGAATTAGAACTCCATTGAAATGCGTTACATAGGATACAGTGAATTAGAACTCCATTGAAATGCGTTACATAGGATACAGTGAATTAGAACTCCATTGAAATGCGTTACATAGGATACAGTGAATTAGAACTCCATTGAAATGCGTTACATGGGATACAGTGAATTAGAACTCCATTGAAATGCGTTACATAGGATACAGTGAATTAGAACTCCATTGAAATGCGTTACATAGATTACAGTGAATTAGAACTCCATTGAAATGCGTTACATAGGATACAGTGAATTAGAACTCCATTGAAATGCGTTACATAGGATACAGTGAATTAGAACTCCATTGAAATGCGTTACATAGGATACAGTGTATTAGAACTCCATTGAAATGCGTTACATAGGATACAGTGAATTAGAACTCCATTGAAATGCGTTACATAGGATACAGTGTATTAGAACTCCATTGAAATGCGTTACATAGGATACAGTGAATTAGATACGTCTTCAACATTCATTACAATGACAAGATAATAGCTGTTTTGGCCTTAGTTCTTGCCGTATATGAACCAACATAAAAGGTCTCAACATAAAGGTGTAGTCTTGGGAAGGATTTGACGTGTGTTTAACGTAGACCAAGAGCATTTGACTTCTCAATTCCCATTCTAATTAGCTATATTATTTACATTACAATGTACAATTTGCATTTACATTTTGTAAATGTATTTAGGTATTTCAGACACAAGTATCACGCAACGTCATGTTATTGTATTTCTGTGATCGCAGATAAGTACTGGAATTCTAATTTGACCCAACTTGACTGGAATTCTAATTCTCATTTGATCCTTAAACTTTTTTGTTTGTTATTATTGTCTGATTCATTAGCTGACATAGGTGTCAGTTGTAAGACCTCATTATTTATTGGTAATGAAAAACTATCAAGGGGTAAGCTGTTAGACTCCCGAGTGGCGCAGCGGTATACGGCACTGTAGTGACACAAGAGCCATCACTACAGTCCCTGGTTCAGATACAGCCTGTCATTGTAAATAAGAATTTGTTCTTAACTGACTTGCCTTATTAAATAGACTAACAAGGGTTAAATTAACTTTGTTTCCTTTAATTGTACTCTCCAATTAACCGCCTGTACACATTGATCTTTGTATTTTTTTTAAAGAGGCATATTGAATTGGTCCCATTAGAACAAACCCTGTGGCCCACCCCACTATGTCTGTTGATTTAATAGACTGGTACTTACCTCTAATCAACAGAGGGAAAATTAGGCCAGTGGCCCACTAATTGACATAGCCATTAAAGCGCATTACAAATAGCTAATTTAGCCTTTCAGTTAGTCTATTGGCAAACAGTTTGATGTCTAAACTCCAGATACTGCTTGACCAAAAACCAGCAACTAGGCCCCTGTCTAGAGCCATGCTAAAATCAACTCCCTAGACCATGACAGAGACGGGGCTAGTATAAACCCCTAGACCATGACAGAGACGGGACTAGTATAAACCCCTAGACCATGACAGAGACGGGGCTAGTATAAACCCCTAGACCATGACAGAGACGGGGCTAGTATAAACCCCTAGACCACGACAGAGACGGGGCTAGTATAAACCCCTAGACCATGACAGAGACGGGGCTAGTATAAACCCCTAGACCATGACAGAGACGGGGCTAGTATAAACCCCTAGACCATGACAGAGATGGGGCTAGTATAAACCCCTAGACCATGACAGAGACGGGGCTAGTATAAACCCCTAGACCGTGACAGAGACGGGGCTAGTATAAACCCCTAGACCATGACAGAGACGGGGCTAGTATAAAGCGCTGACCCTAGTCTTTCTCCTCTCCTTCTTAACGGAATAGGTGAACTATATTTGGCCCTGTGTGTGAGAGGTGCCTAATACGGGACATGAGGCAAGGAGCCATTTTCTCTGTCCCTCTATGTCCCTCCATGTCCTCCGGTCACCCCTTCAGAAGGTTCTCATAGGGACATATGGTGGTGGCACGCTGGCGCCTTGAGTCTCATTAGCCTAGAAAGACGTACCCACTCCTCCCATCTACCCATCAACACCCCTCCCTTCCTCCTTACGTAGGGTCCTGTTTTGGAGACAGATGAATGGTCCAATTACTCCAGGCCTAATAGACAGCCTGTAATTAACATTGTCATGAAGCTAATTGTCATTTATTTCAGTGCCATCAGTCTCAGGCTGAGGTTTTATCTGTTCCAGGCAGGCAGCCCGGACACCTCCTCCTCTCCAAACTCAGCGCCCAACACACACACACACACACACACACACACACACACACACACACACACACACACACACACACACACACACACACACACACACACACACACACACACACACACACACACACACACACACACACACACACACACACACACACACACACACACACACACACACACACACACTACTCTCAAGACGTTTGGTGGACTTTTTAGTGGATCGTCTCGATCATGTTTTGGCATCCAACTGGCTGCGCAGTTTATCGGTCCATTGCTAGAGGGGGGTTTGAGGGTTTGGGTAAAAGTCCATTCTCTACAGTTAAATGTTTGCTATTTCACAAAGCAAACAAGCATGCCATCACATTACGTAGTGTGCCGTGCTATCCAAACGAGCGGGGTCTGGTTTTGTCTATTTTAGAATACAGGCCCAGTGAGATGTCTATGTTACAATTGGCATGTATTTAGACTTTTTTTCATTCTTTATACCCGTCAACAGAGATCCAGTATTTCCAGCAGAACAAGGCTGATGTGTTGGGAGAATAAGTGGTGCATTAAAGGCAGTTCAATCTAAATCTGTCTCCAGTGTGGCTCGGGAGAGAGCTGAGGGCATAGTCGCAGGATGCACTTAATGTGTTTAATGGGTCCGCAGTAAATCGCTGCTAAGTGCCTTTACCAATTCACCCCCCCCCTCCCTCACAGCTGAGGCCAGCGAAAACACAGACACGGCAAAAGGGAAAGAACAGGGGGATGAAGAAGAGAGGAGGAAAGAAAGCGGATGGAAGGAAGAGAGAGAGAGAAGGAAAACAAAACATTGTGTCGTGTGTCCCACCCGAAGCACATAGTGAAAAAAGGGCCTAGCTCTTGGAGTAGATGTTGGAGATACGATAGATACTATAGCTGACTTGTTAAGCAGTAGAGCCCAGGAATACTGTATGGAGGATGAGGAGCAGGTCAAACAGCCTCTCCAGCCTATAGGCACACGCTCCTTATACAGAGATTAAAAGACCATTTTTATCCAAGATCAAATATTAATGCTGTATGTCTCCCTGTGGAAGTCTCAGTTAAACTTTCAAACGATGTTCACTACAAACATTCTTTCCCTTACAGTAGGGATACATTTCAACATTGTGTGAATCCAAACCATAGAGAGGGAAAGTCTCCTCCCAATGAGAAACTAGACAAATATATAACAAGGTTTTCTAACTAAAAACGATACACGGAAGTGTATGGGGATGCTAGCTCAACGCAACCTCCAGAATTACGACCGCACGTGTCGAATTTGGAAATGGACAAATACATTCCGTCACCGTGTTTGGAATGTTCACTCGTCAGAATGATTGTATTACTTCTAGAACCCTAGATGATTAGGTGTTAATCAAGTGTTAACCCGGTAAGGCAGTGTTGTGTTCCAGACCACCTAAAGTGAGACCAATCTAAGACCAAGACCGGAAAGGAGGCCAGACCAAGTCAAGACTGAGGCCGGGAGGGGAGAAGGGAGCGAGACCGAGACAAGACCGAGACCGGTAGGGGGACAAGGTGTCCGAGACCGAGTCAAGACCAAGACCAGAAAAATGCGAGTCCAATTCAAAACAATGATTTATAATTTTGTCAAATCACCACCTTAATAAGAGTTAAAAATGTCCATTATTTCTTTGTTCATATTTCAGAACAACATATGGATTCTCTAGACATTCAGAATAGTGAAAAAAATGCATGCTGAGGGAATAGAAAATAGAATAACTCTCCAAATTATTACTAACCCACACACAGTGGGGAACAATGGGCCTTCTACGCCTTCAGAGAAGGACTAAGGATTTATAAAATAATAATTATAATCATATAATTATAATCATATTATTATTTTCAATTATGTTCTGATTTAATCTCTTCAGTTTGTGTTGGAAAGGAAAGGGTTAACACAGAAGACAAAAAAAGATCCAATCATGATTTTTCTTTGCTGGTCTCTGGGGAGATAAATCTAGCTAGCTAAGTCATCCATTGGCTAGGCCATCAGAAGCTACAGTAGAAAAAGGCATCTGCCATTCAACTGTATTAGGGCAACATTTTGGAGTGACAGTGGAAGCAACCAATCACATTTTGACTTAATGGGTGGGACTGTTTTTACAAAAGCTATGGAAACTTCTGCCTTCTTGAAGGCCATCAGGTCATTGCGCAATAGCGAGCAGTAGTTTTCCCACAGTCTAGCTAGCTAACTTTTGTTTTGCTAGTTTGCAGCAGCTGCAGCAGGTGTTATCAAAGAGGATGTTGTTGCTAATTTGTTAGCTTCACCCTTTTTAAGAATAACTTTCAACAAGAAGTTAAGTTTCAAGTTATCATCATCTGGTGAGTGGAACCACAGATGAGACAGATATTTCACCGGATGTATAAATGTGAAGCATCCGCTTGGCTGCCAAATATGGTAGTCAGAGGAAGCCCAGTGGGAGAAGATGGAACCAGATGGGTTTCGGCCGACATTCTGCACATTTTGTCATCGATGAAACATTTGATCTCAATACAGTGTTCTGTTCCCAAAACTAGAATCTGTTATGAACAGAGTGGACTAAGTTCTGTCGACTTTTACCCTTTGGCAAGGTTTTTTAAAAATTGCGTTGTTTAGGAGTGCAAAGGCGAATTGAGTTATAGCACACGCGCACTTCACAGAGTAGGCGTTCCCTAACAGAAATATGCAAATGTTTGCTAGAACGCGCCAATAGGATCTCACCAGCTCGTGCTTGGCTCTGCCCACCTCCTTGCTTGTTCTGCCCACTATGACGCATTTGTTCTCTTTGAAATGACAGGCCGTGGTCTACTTGCTGTTGTTAGCCATCTCTTGTGAAACATTGATGCATTTAAAGTGGAACTGCCAGCATTTTAGTACCATGAAATCTGATTAAAATCTGTTCATTTACACCCCCAGGAAGAATATGACACATTAAAAAAAAAATCTGACAAGCGACCACTTAGATATGACAGGACCGGAGTCTACATAGACCGGTGCGTGGCTTTATACAAACAAGCCATTTGCAACACAGGCCTGCCATCATTCACTTTGAACTGGACTGTGTGTTTACAGGCAGTTGGGCCTGCTATCATTCACTTTGAACTGGACTGTGTGTTTACAGGCCGTTGCAACAGCACGACTTTAGATCATGAGAACACATTCGCCAGAAGCCACAAAATACACCTGATTGTATTTCTGTAACTATGTAAACACCACAGGAGTCCTCTTATATTACATCTGGGAACTTTACAGTCCTGTTGATCAAACAACCATGACAAGGTAGGCTCTCTCTCCCTCAGTTATACACATCAACAAGATCAAGATCAACAACTAATGCTAGCCAGAGCAAGATAGTAAAAAAGGGGGGTATACGGCTTATACCTGCGTTTATCCTACATACTCTCCACTACACCACTGGCCCTCTCCTACGTGAGTGCGCTGGTATTACAGTTGCTGTCCTTTCAGAATCACCAACCTGTCACACACCGAAGGCCTATAGGTTCGCCACTGCGCAAAACAAGTCTATAATACATATGAAGGCTGTTAAGATATTAATGTTTGCAGAAAGGAGTGTGTATATTTGTCCTGGTAAAAGTGATTTTATGCGCTGACTGAATGAAGGTTTTTTACTCTGCTGGCCTCGGCTGCTCTCGGAAGGAATTACGAGTACTCACTGTCTGAGATCGTGTCAAGACCGAGTATAAATGTATCCGACACCGAGACAACACCAAGACACTCAATATGTGGTCTGGAGACCGTTCTCGACTACTACAACACTGCTGTAAGGTTAGGGTTAAGGTTAGGGTTATGGTTAGGGTTAGGGTTAGGGTTAGGGTTAGGGTTAAGGTTAGGGTTAGGGTTAGGGTTAAGGTTAGGGTTAGGGTTAGGGTTAAGGTTAGGGTTAGGGTTAGGGTTAGGGTTAGGGTTAGGGTTAGGGTTAAGGTTAGGGTTAGGGTAAGGTTTAGGGTTAGGGTTAGGGTTTTGGTTAGGGTTAGGGTTAGGGTTAAAATTGAAAAAAAAAAATAGAAAAAAAAACTGTGATTGCACTGCAATTGAACCCAAAATCCTGAGAGTCGTAGCTTCCTCTAACCCCATCCACAGTGCCCTTGGTTGTCGCGAGGATGCTACCACGTCATTTCATCACGTCGTCCACTGCGGGTTGAGTTGTGCTAGTTGCGCCATCGAACCTAATTGGAGATGTATTATGTTCCTTTCACTGTTCAATAGCCAATACTGTGCATGTCACCAGCGCACACAGTAACATGAAATAGCCTTATGATGTCATTTCTGTTTATGCTAATCAGCTGTTACATAAATTGTACTTCAGTCTCTCTAAATACTACCACAGACAGCCTTGGCCAGGCTCGTAAAACACGTTGTCCATTTGTTTGTCTGTTTTCAACAAAAAAACAGATGAACTAACCCTACTTGTTACTGCTTGTCCCAGAGGCGGCAAAGTATATGTTGTAAATTATCCCAATTATGCTACATTATAACACAATACAATGGCATTGAACAAAATTGGCCCTTGGGGTTTGAAAGCGTTATTTTTCTAGTGGGAGGGACAGCGTTGCTCTATGATCCAAGGTTGTGTTTTATTGAAGGATAATTGTATTTCGTTATGAGCTGCCTTGGGTGGAATTATGTGAGACAGTTTAGTCGCAACTATATTCAAATGATCTGTGCTCAATTACTGACATCGTTCTAGAAAATCTTTTGAATCCTTTTCTGGAAACGGTAGTAAAGCTTTTTTGTTGTTGTTGACATTTAGATATGTGGATGACACTTTTGCCACCCAATATGCAAGGTAAAATACTGTAAATACAGTCACATAAGTCAATCACAGTAAAAGCAGAGAGTCTGTCATCTTGACTTTTACCAGAGCATTTGTCCTCTTGGCCATGACCTGATTTCCTGCTCCCAGAAACAGCATCTGGTCTATATGTTTCCCCCTGAAACCTATTAGGCCAAAATGGCATGTTATTGGATCGAAGCGTCTGTCACCAGAGGAGTGTTAGCCTGAGTGACTTCCAGCTGAAGCACCAATCAGCAAATGAGTCAATTAGCCAGCCATTTGATGGGCTTGCCGTGGCATGTCCCTCAGCCGCACAGTCTTCATCCCAAATGGCATCCTATTCCCTTTATAGTACGCTAGTATGACACTATATAGGGAACAGGGTGTAAATTTGGGATCTATCCTCAGTCTCCATCTCCCATGTCCTCGCAGGTAGAGGTTGGAGAGGACTGGCACTGTCACCCAATGTGGGGCCTTGTGGTGTGTTTCAATCTATTATTGATTGCAATATCCTCCCTTTTGTGACCGCTTCATTCTCCTCCGTTGTTACCTGTGCGTGGCCTGTTAGCCTTTCAAAATAACTGGACGCGTTGGCTCTCAGCCACACTGAGAGGGGATTGGCTGCTCACTCGACAGGGGACATGTTGTTGAATTTCATTGGCCTTTAGATAAGTGTCTGCTGCCTCAGTGGTAAGAGACGTATGTTTGTAACTGAGCTGAAACTGTAGTGCTGTTAAGCAGCAGTGGAAGAGTGCCTCTTAACATTGAGCAGCCATTGTACTCAGTCTAACACATTCATCCCATCAGAACAAGGAATGTGGCTAAGTGCAGGCTAGTCAATGTGGATGCCAAGGCAAGTTGGTTAAGTACACTGAAGACTTACATTTTTATTTTTATTTTATTTTACCTTTATTTTACTAGGCAAGTCAGTTAAGAACAAATTCTTATTTTCAATGACGGCCTAGGAACAGTGGGTTAACTGCCTGTTCAGGGGCAGAACGACAGATTTGTACCTTGTCAGCTCGGGGATTTGAACTTGCAACCTTTCGGTTACTAGTCCAACGCTCTAACCACTAGGCTACCCTGCCGCCACATTGAAGCAAAGTTTCAGATAAATGAATTCTGGGCTAGTTGGTTAAATAAAATAAATATGCCCTGGAGTCCAGTCAGGATTTGGTAGGCAAGTTTTTTTTTTTTTTTTACTGAAATGACAGAGGGTGGAGAAGAAAAATACGAAATGACTTTGTGTATTGAGCATTGAAGCAATTTGGAGAAAAAAAATGAAAACCTGCCCCCCTCTGCAAAAAAAAAAAGATGGTCTGCTTCCCAAGTGACAGAATTTGTTGAAATTAGTTGCAAACATTCAGTGGAGCGTGGAGAAAGATCAAACCTGTTAGCAGAAATAAGATGCATGGAATTGGTGGCCTGGGGGGGGGTGTGGCTAGTCATGCAGGGCCAGAATGGAGGAATGAAATCCCCACATTTCAGTGGATGGAGAAGCAGCAGCACGAGCCTGCTGCTTGTGTTAACTCAGCCGTGAGGGGAGTAGACAGTACACGCTGCAAATACAACACGCTCGCCAGGTTACACACTGTACTGGAGCAAAACAAAACAGCAGTATATCGTGTGATGCCAGTCGGGTCTTATTTGCTCTGTTATTGTAGAATGGTCGTTTACAGTTGAGCTGTTTCTTTGTCGAATTTGATTGATTTATTTTCATGGGTGGGGTGGGGGGATTTTTCATTGCTCAGTGACAAGCACACTAGTGACCGCCCGAACACACTTGAATCCACAACCGTTTCCTATGATCAGTGGGAAATCAAACCTCTCTTCCAGGACTGGGCTCAATTCCCGTCAATTCAGGAAGTACACTGAAATTCCAATGATTTTCAATTTGGAACATTTGGAAATTGAATTTAAATTTTGTTTAGTTTCTGAATTGACTGCAATTGAAAGGGTGTTGACCTCAACCCTACTCTCTTCCTATATGTGGTGAACATTGCATCCGTTGCTGTAAATGGTTCCAATGTTTTCATGTGAGGGCTTGGTTCTGGATACGGCACACTAGCCATAGTAAGATCAGTCACATTACAGAAAGCCTCGTCTCGTCCGTCTCCCGACGTGTATCCTTCCACCAGGTGACCATTCACACAGTCCTTATCAGCATCCCCTAACTTTAACCACGGCCCTGCGCTTTTGAAGACAGCAGGAAGCGTTTCATAGCATTTCATTTTGACGGGAAACTTAATAATTCCACCGGACAAGCATGAAATACTCTCTCCTCTCACTCCTCTTTTTTTTCCTCCAGGGAAAATCTAAAGGACCCCCCCCCCCCCCCCTCCGTCGGAAATGTTGAAACACATTAGCAAAATGGTTGTAAAGGGGATTAAGTCATGTGGCGTCAAGGATATTCATTTTCCTATTTCTCTCCGTGTGCATTTGCAATAGCTGTGCCTCTTCACAGTTTGTGATGATGGGAGGTAAAGGAGCAGGGTATTAACTGAATTTAACACATTAACACAGATTGCACACTGGTCGTCTGCCATGTTAATTGCTTTGCTTTCCCTACTTACTTGAACTGGTTTGTAGACTATGGTGTCTTTTTGGGTTTATTGGGGTTTGTTGCTCTGCCTTGTCTGATTCAAGCTGATAATCTGCTTCATTCCTCATCACTGTCATGTATTTAGGTTGCGTGCTGTTGGTAAATTGTGCCTGTGGTGGGATTACTTGATAGATATGAAAGTATATATCGGAATGAACATCTGTCTTTCTGGGCCCCGGATCATCCTACAGCCGTGTAAAGATCTGCCTGCCCCCCCCCCCCAAGGTAAAAATGAAAAGAGATGCGCTTTATTATTTAGCTTGTGTCAACACTCACCCTTCTCTCTCCCCGTCTCTTTCTCCATGTCTTGGTCATTGCAGTCTAGGTTCTCTTCCTTTGTCACGCACGCACGCACGCACACACACACACACACACACACACACACACACACACACACACACACACACACACACACACAACTATTGATCATGCTGGCATATAGGCCCCGATTTCCATCTTCCGGTGAGAGAATCCCTGCACGCTTCATCTGTGTGTTGCCCAATGCTCTGACTCTGAGGAGGTTGCTGGGTGGGTGGTAGAATGGAGCTAAAAGGGGAGGCTAGAGCTGAGTGACCGGAGCACAGCAGGAGGCATAGGAGTCTCCTTGTAGAGGGTCACAATACTGGCAGAGGAGTCTCCTTGTAGGGGGTCAACATCACTGGCAGAGGAGGAAAACTGTCTGCTTTGATTTGGCACTATGAGCCGGGAAAGAGAGGGGAGAGAGTGAGAGAGAGGGGGGGGGGAGAGAGGGAGGGGGGAAAGAGAGGGAGAGAGAGAGAGGGGAGAGAGAGAGAGAGAGGGAGGGGAGAGAGTGAGAGGGGGGGCGGGGAGGGAGGGGGGAAAGGGAGGGAGAGAGGGGGGGGGGAAGAGAGAGAGAGAGAGAGAGAGAGAGAGAGAGAGGGAGGGGAGAGAGTGAGAGGGGGGGAAGAGAGGGAGAGAGAGAGAGGGGGGAGAGGGGGGGAAGAGAGAGAGGGGGAGAGAGAGAGGGGGGGGGGGGGGGGGAGAGAGCGAGCGAGAATGAGAGCTTGTATGTGTGCCTTGCTCATTAAGGAAAGGTCAGAGATACATTAGTACCAGGGAGTAAAGCATTAGACATCCTCCCTGGTCCTGTCTACTGTCCACCCTCTCTCTCTCTCTCTCTCTCTCTCTCTCTCTCTCTCTCTCTCTCTCTCTCTCTCTCTCTCTCTCTCTCTCTCTCTCTCTCTCTCGCTCTCTCTCTCTCTCTCTCTCTCTCTCTCTCTCTCTCTCTCTCTCTCTCTCTCTCTCTCTCTCTCTCTATCTCTCTCTCTCGCTCTCTCTCGCTCTCTCTCGCTCTCTCTCTCTCCCTCTCCCTCTCCCTCTATGTGTGTGTGCATGTGTGAGAGAGACAGAGATGGTGTGTATGTGAGTGGCAGAGAGTTCATTGGCAAGTCTTGCTCTCTAATGCCTGCTCATTATTGCCAGCGAGACGGCTGTAGGGGCCAGATGCGTTGAACCCCTCTCCCTGAGCAATTACCATCCTTTTCATAATGTTAAAATGTCAATTTGGTGTGGCACTGGCACTGTTCTCCTCTCAACCCCCACACCCTGCTCTGCTCTGCCTTGCTGCCTCCGGTTAGAACTTCACACAGTCTGAGGATGGTAGTGGACTCTCTCACACATATACACACACACATTCTGTGTACAGACATGAACACCGTCTCCGTCTCCGTCTCTCTCTCTCTCTCTCTCTCTCTCTCTCTCTCTCTCTCTCTCTCTCTCTCTCTCTCTCTCTCTCTCTCTCTCTCTCTCTCTCTCTCTCTCTCTCTCTCTCTCTCTCTCTCTCTCTCTCTCTGACTCTCACACACACACACACACACACATTCTGTGTACAGACATGAACACCGTCTCTCTCTCTCTCTCTCTCTCTCTCTCTCTCTCTCTCTCTCTCTCTCTCTCTCTCTCTCTCTCTCTCTCTCTCTCTCTCTCTCTCTCTCTCTCTCTCTCTCTCTCGCACATGCACATATATATCTTTCCCACAGTTCTCAGATTCTGCTTCATATCACCTGTAACAAGAAGCAATGATATTGGTCCTTGGGGAAACATTCCACATGAAATATTAATCAGGTAAAATAAATATTGAAATCGCTTTTTTATATATTTTTGTATTTATTTAACCTTTATATAACTAGGCAAGTCAATTAAGAAAAACATCTTATTTACAATAACATCCTATATTATATAGGAGTGGTTGTAAAAAACAGTGGCTGTTACAAACATAGGGTGCATTCCAAATGACACCCTATCCCCTTTATAGTGCACTACTTTAGACCAGCCAAATGACACCCTATCCCCTTTATAGTGCACTACTTTAGACCAGCCAAATGGCACCCTATCCCCTTCATAATGCACTACTTTAGACCAGCCAAATGACACCCTATCCCCTTCATAGTGCACTACTTTAGACCAGCCAAATGACACCCTATCCCCTTCATAGTGCACTACTTTAGACCAGCCAAATGACACCCTATCCCCTTCATAATGCACTACTTTAGACCAGCCAAATGACACCCTATCCCCTTCATAATGCACTACTTTAGACCAGCCAAATGACACCCTATCCCCTTTATAGGAGTTTACTGGGTAGTTTGGTTCATCAGGCTGACCCCCAGTCTTCATGGAGGAGATTACTGGGTAGTTTGGTTCATCAGGCGGACCCCCAGTCTTCTCTTACCTCTGTATCTGATAGATAATTGACTATGTGAGGTGCAGCAGTGGGGAGGGTGAAGGTTATCACAGTGTTAGATAGATGAATTTCTGAATTAACCTGGAAGAATCCATGAAAGGGTAGACTTCCTGGGAGGTAGGAGTATTTGTAGGTTAAAGTTCATAATTGCCGAACATTAATGTGGTAAAGAGACAAGATATTGAGTTTCTTAAACAAAGGTGCAGATGGAGCCAGGTAATTAGAGGGAGGTGGCTAGTCTTGCAAATGTATTTTGTATGATGAGAAATTTGTGTAGGTAAGAGGCATACAGTGTCTTGCGAAAGTATTCACCCCTTTTGCATTTTTCCTATTTTGTTGCCTTACAACCTGGAATTAAAATAGATTTTTTGGGGGGTTTGTATCATTTGATTTACACAACATGCCTACCACTTTGAAGATGCTAAATATATTTTATTATGAAACAAACAAGAAATAAGAAATAAACTTGAGCGTACATAACTACTTTGTAGAGCCACTTTTTGCAGTAATTACAGCTGCAAGTCTCTTGGTTTATGTCTCTATAAGCTTGTCATATCTAGCCACTGGGATTTTTGCCCATTCTTCAAGAAAAAACTGCTCCAGCTCCTTCAAGTTGGATTGGTTCCGCTGGTGTACAGCAATCTTTAAGTCATACCACAGATTCTCAATTGGATTGAGGTCTGGGCTTTGACTAGGCCATTCCAATACATTTAAATGTTTCCCCTTAAATCCAAATAAAAATCAATTTAAATGACAGGTTGTAATGCAACAAAATAGGAAAAATGCCAAGGGGGATGAATACTTTTGCAAGGCACTGTATGCACTGGCCCAGACAATATTACAGTAAATTAGATATGGGTAAATTAAGCTATAGTATAGAGTTAGGAAGCAAGCCTGATGAACCAAACCACTCATCTGTCACACCCTGACCATAGAGAGCCCTTGGTTATCTATGGTGTAGTAGGTCAGGGCGTGACTAAGGGGTGTTCTAGCTCAATATTTCTATGTTGGTGTTTTGTATGGTTCCCAATTAGAGGCAGCTGGTAATCGTTGCCTCTAATTGGGGATCATATTTAGGTAGCCATTTTTCCCACCTGTGTTTGTGGGATATTGTTTTGTGTTTGTGCAGGTGCACCACTACTTTCACGGTTCGTTATTGGTTTATTGTTTTTTTGTTTAAAGTTTCACCGTAATAAAGATGTGGAACTTCAACGCCTTGGTCCGCTCATTACGACGATCGTGACATCATCTTTCTGATGATACCAACCGATGTCATCACCTTGCTAGAGACAAATTGAATATGATATTTTCAGGATAACTTTTCATCAATTAAAACTCAGAGGTATCTAGTGGATGTGAATTGTTCCATTTCATTCCCACCAATTGAGATTCTGGCTTTTACATGTTTTAATTTTATTTTTTTACAATATTTCTTATTCTTTTTACATTTAAAGATACATTTTTTTATCTGGAACCATTCAGAAAAATGGCCGATGCCTGAGTTGGCTTCATTAATAAGCAAATACAAATGGTGTGATAAAATCTCATTGATATCATCAGCAAAGAGAAGGGGAAGTATGGTAGAAGACCCAGCAGGACATTGATCTAGATTAGTATGGTATGGTAGAAGACCCAGCAGGACATTGATCTAGATTAGTATGGTATGGTAGAAGACCCAGCAGGCCATTGATATAGATTAGTATGGTATGGTAGAAGACCCAGCAGCAAGGCCATTGATATAGATTAGTATGGTATGGTAGAAGACCCAGCAGCAAGGCCATTGATATAGATTAGTATGGTATGGTAGTAGACCCAGCAGGCCATTGATATAGATTAGTATGGTATGGTAGTAGACCCAGCAGGCCATTGATATAGATTAGTATGGTATGGTAGAAGACCCAGCAGGCCATTGATATAGATTAGTATGGTATGGTAGAAGACCCAGCAGGCCATTGATATAGATTAGTATGGTATGGTAGAAGACCCAGCAGCAAGGTCGTTGATATACACTGCTCAAAAAAATAAAGGGAACACTTAAACAACACAATGTAACTCCAAGTCAATCACACTTCTGTGAAATCAAACTGTCCACTTAGGAAGCAACACTGATTGACAATAAATTTCACATGCTGTTGTGCAAATGGAATAGACAAAAGGTGGAAATTATAGGCAATTAGCAAGACACCCCCAATAAAGGATTGGTTCTGCAGGTGGTGACCACAGACCACTTCTCAGTTCCTATGCTTCCTGGCTGATGTTTTGGTCACTTTTGAATGCTGGTAGTACTTTCACTCTAGTGGTAGCATGAGACGGAGTCTAAAACCCACACAAGTGGCTCAGGTAGTGCAGCTGATCCAGGATGGCACATCAATGCGAGCTGTGGCAAGAAGGTTTGCTGTGTCTGTCAGCGTAGTGTCCAGAGCATGGAGGCGCTACCAGGAGACAGGCCAGTACATCAGGAGACGTGGAGGAGGCCTTAGGAGGGCAACAACCCAGCAGCAGGACCGCTACCTCCGCCTTTGTGCAAGGAGGAGCAGGTGAAGCACTGCCAGAGCCCTGCAAAATGACCTCCAGCAGGCCACAAATGTGCATATGTCTGCTCAAACGGTCAGAAACAGACTCCATGAGGGTGGTATGAGAGCCCGACGTCCACAGGTGAGGGTTGTGCTTACAGCCCAACACCGTGCAGGATGTTTGGCATTTTGCCAGAGAACACCAAGATTGGCAAATTCGCCACTGGCGCCCTGTGCTCTTCACAGATAAAAGCAGGTTCACACTGAGCACATGAGCACATGTGACAGACGTGACAGAGTCTGGAGACGCTGTGGAGAACGTTCTGCTGCCTGCAACATCCTCCAGCATGACCGGTTTGGCGGTGGGTCAGTCATGGTGTGGGGTGGCATTTCTTTGGGGGGCCGCACAGCCCTCCATGTGCTCGCCAGAGGTAGCCTGACTGCCATTAGGTACCGAGATGAGATCCTCAGACCCCTTGTGAGACCATATGCTGGTGCGGTTGGCCCTGGGTTCCTCCTAATGCAAGACAATGCTAGACCTCATGTGGCTGGAGTGTGTCAGCAGTTCCTGCAAGAGGAAGGCATTGATGCTATGGACTGGCCCGCCCGTTCCCCAGACCTGAATCCAATTGAGCACATCTGGGACATGATGTCTCGCTCCATCCACCAACGCCACGTTGCACCACAGACTGTCCAGGAGTTGGCGGATGCTTTAGTCCAGGTCTGGGAGGAGATCCCTCAGGAGACCATCCGCCACCTCATCAGGAGCATGCCCAGGCGTTGTAGGGAGGTCATACAGGCACGTGGAGGCCACACACACTACTGAGCCTCATTTTGACTTGTTTTAAGGACATTACATCAAAGTTGGATCAGCCTGTAGTGTGGTTTTCCACTTTAATTTTGAGTGTGACTCCAAATCCAGACCTCCATGGGTTGATAAATTTGATTTACATTGATCATTTTTGTGTGATTTTGTTGTCAGCACATTCAACTATGTAAAGAAAAAAGTATTTAATAAGAATATTTCATTCATTCAGATCTAGGATGTGTTATTTTAGTGTTCCCTTTATTTTTTTGAGCAGTGTAGATTAGTATGGTATGGTAGAAGACCCAGCAGCAAGGCCATTGATATAGATTAGTATGGTATGGTAGAAGACCCAGCAGGCCATTGATATAGATTAGTATGGTATGGTAGAAGACCCAGCAGGCCATTGATATAGATTAGTATGGTATGGTAGAAGACCCAGCAGGCCATTGATATAGATTAGTATGGTATGGTAGAAGACCCAGCAGCAAGGTCGTTGATATAGATTAGTATGGTATGGTAGAAGACCCAGCAGCAAGGTCGTTGATATAGATTAGTATGGTATGGTAGAAGACCCAGCAGCAAGGTCGTTGATATAGATTAGTATGGTATGGTAGAAGACCCAGCAGGCCATTGATATAGATTAGTATGGTATGGTAGAAGACCCAGCAGCAAGGTCGTTGATATAGATTAGTATGGTATGGTAGAAGACCCAGCAGGACATTGATATAGATTAGGAATAACAAAGGTCCAATTATCGAACCCTGTGGCACTCCACAGGATATCTGAGCTCTGGTAGATGCACAGCAGTTTGCATAAACACATTGTTCTCTATCATAAACATAACTATATAACCAATTATATGTATAATCATGAAAACCGTAATAATACAATTTAGAAAGTAATATTTAATGATCAACCGTGTCAAACGCTTTGGATAAATCTAAAAAGATGCGTGTTCATTGTTAAGGGCTGTAAAGATTTTATCCACAAGTTGCAAAAGAGACATATCTGTGGAGTAGTTTTTAACGAAATCTATATGGGTGATTTTAATGTTTCAACTTTCTCTTATACACCAATTTTTCTAGGATTTAAAAATAAACATGGTAGTACAGATGTTGGGCGATAATTTCTAAAAGATCTTGGATTCCCAGATTTATAGAGGGGGATAACTTTGGCAATTTTTTAAATCTTTAGGAACACTACCAGATTGCAAAGATTTGGTAAAGATATACAGTACGTTAGAGGCTCAGTAATCGAGGAAGACACTTATTTCACCAGAG
This sequence comes from Salvelinus alpinus, assembly GCF_045679555.1. Classification (NCBI taxonomy): domain Eukaryota; kingdom Metazoa; phylum Chordata; class Actinopteri; order Salmoniformes; family Salmonidae; genus Salvelinus; species Salvelinus alpinus. The sequence continues at coordinate 95,288,034 of NC_092090.1, forward strand.
GCACCAATCTCATCATGACCTACTGCTGATATCTTTAAGTTACTAATTACCTCCATTACATCATCACCTCCATTACATCATCACCTCCATTACATCATCCCCTCCATTACATCATCACCTCCATTACATCATCACCCTATTACATCATCACCTCCAATACATCATCCCCTCCATTACATCATCACCTCCATTACATCATCACCTCCATTACATCATCACCTCCATTACATCATCACCTCCATTACATCATCCCCTCCATTACATCATCCCCTCCATTACATCATCACCTCCATTACATCATCACCTCCATTACATCATCACCTCCATTACATCAGGAGGATCAAACTGAAGCAGAGAAGGGAAATGTCCCCAATGTAATCCAAGGAATTTCCATCAGTTTTCTAAATTTTCTGTATACTCTAGATCAAAATAAATGTAGTGACATAAACATGCCAGATTATGAATTATGTGTACAGATCCTTATTGTTAAACTTCAAGTGTTTATGAAGGACCTGATGTTTGAATAGCTGTCTGTGATTAAAGGAATAGTTCACTCATGTAATACAACACATCACAGCCATATTTTTTGCTCTGTACTTTTTGTGGATTGTATTAACAGTGGACTAATGAAGGAAATACAAAAAATTATTAACTCTCCCTTTAAGACTGTGATTAAACCCAAAAGAGTTTGCTGTTTCCCACTGTGCTTTGCTACTGCATGGGTCACCGTACTGCATCAGATTTGCAACAATTTCATTCTTATCATAGACCAGACAGGTATTTGTGTCATGTTTGCCTTCATTTTGCCAAACAGTCTTGAGAAAGAGAGTAATCCATCATTCGCCTCTTTTTAAACACAGCCCATCTGTTGTAATGTTCAAAGCTGTTATGATCTCTAGATAAACTTCTATGCACTGTTTTTTGGTCTGTCATTTACAACACATAGGCTCTCAGAGCGGTCTTGAAAGCACAGTGGGGCTTCCAGTTGATACCCATTACTGACAAATTGCTGTATGTACTTTGTACACATGGGGAAAAGACCACAATGGACCAATTTGGCTCTGCAATTTGGCTCTGCAATCGGTGGCAACAGTGTGATTTAGGCTGGGCTGGTGGCATCGCCCACTGGCTGCAAAGGAGAGGATCTATTATTCTGCAACCTGTGGCAAATCAAGATTGACAGACTACACGAGCAGTCTCCTTAAGGGCTTGTTATGCCTTGCCATTTATGGAGAGAAAAAAATTGTATCAAACGAAGTCCGCCTGTTTCTTGATTTTCATAAATGTCTTAATGTAGTCTTTCTGCTTTCTCTCTCTCTCTCTCTCTCTCTCTCTGCTCCCCTCTCCCCTTCTCTTTCTGCCTCTCTCTCTCTCTCTCTCTCTCTCTCTCTCTCTCTCTCTCTCTCTCTCTCTCTCTCTCTCTCTCTCTCTCTCTCTCTTTCTGCTCCCCTTCTCTCTCTCTCTGCTCCCCTCTCCCCTTCTCTCTCTCTCTCTCTCTCTCGTAGGACACAGAGATCGTGAACACGGCCATCCTAACAGGCAGGCGTGTTGCAGTACCGGTGAAGGTGGTCACTGTGGAGTGGGACGGTACTGTGAGGGAGGTGGACGATACGGTCGGCTGTACGTCCACTGACGAGGACGTGGTCAAGGTACGGTCAAGAACACTTCCCGCTTACCTAACAACGGTCTGCGACATCATTGCCCGCCTAACCAACACAATAAACAGAACACAGAACTATATTGTTACTTGGATGGTCTTCGACTCCACGATGTACAGACGATAGATTGTACCTTAACCTCAGTCACGCTAAAGATTCGGTATCTTTTTCCGGTTTGCGAAGCGAAGGATGACTAGTTTGAAGTTAGTAAGGGGACAGTGAAGGAAGTTAGGCTGTTGAGCAAGCACAGTGATGTCCTCTGCCACATTAATACATTGGCTAAGTTGTTTGCATAAACCTTTCCTGTCGAAACACAGATGTCCATGCACTAAAGTCTGCTAATGCAAGGACACGTGGAGCAGAAATACAATCCTACAAAAGAAACTGAGGAAATGAAGGTTGCTCTCAACAAATAGCTCTCAGCTGCTCTCAGTTGCTAAACAGAGTTTGTTGCTAATTCATTCTACATTTCCATAATTAGGCAGTTATTATGTGGAAGCAGTATTCATCTCTTGTGTTTGTTGAATTAGATAAAGAGAGTTGTAAAGTCAAGACGTAATACAGTCTGTTTTTTTTTGATAAAGGTGCTAGTACTATACCTCCTGATTATGCACAGCTTAGCCCGTTGAATTACACTATTTGTCGCTAGCGTTCGAAACAGACAAAGTGGCATCTAAAAGATTGACTCCTAATGCCTTGGCCCTCAGCCAAGGGCCAAAACAAAAACCATTACTCTGACACATTCAATATCAAGGCAATTTCCTATAACATGGAGCAAGGTGTTGTTTAAATACGATCAATACGCTGGAACCGTGGAACCATGGAATAGTGGAACCGCGGGAGCTCGTTCCATATCAGTGATACAAACGACGACCACAGAAAGTGTAATTAACGCCAGGAGCAACTGTTTCAGGCCCTGTCTGTTTCATATCAGAAACCTCCAGAGTTGTGTTATGTTATATCTCCAACACTTTGGCAGGAAGTGAATCAGAAGCAGACAGGCAGCTTTGCTGTCACTCTCTCGTGACTGGGAAGGCCCACATGTAAAATCTCCAGCTTGCTCTGTTGACAGCCAATCTGACAGGAATTCCCTTCAGGTTAAGCCAATGCACACCTTTAACCTAGATATGACAATAGCTCCCTGAAGCCTTTTCCAGGTAGGCAGACAGTAAGAAAGTTATTTTGACAGTGTTGTTTGGAAGTCAGATCATCTCACAACTGTAAAAAGGAGTGGAAGCCAGGGCTTTCCCCTATGAACCTATATACGCTAGGCCAATCTGCACAAGGCTGGTGTACCACTGAAACCTGTGTATGGAGCCGACCTGGCCTGGGATCAAATAGTATTAGTTTTCTTATGAATACTTTATCTGCACTTGCTTGAGGAAGCCTGGTGGTGCAACATTCAATAGAATAGTCCCAAACGTACAAACCCCGCTCATTGGACAGTGCAGGCAGGCTCAATCAAAGGCAGAACCCAGGTCTGGTGGGGAATCTAGAGGAGTGGGACCGACTGTCTCCCTGACCTGTGTATCACCAAAATAAAGGCCTAGATTCAATCAGATCAAGTGTTAACTGGCGATAGCCGACACCCACATAGCTGGTGTTTTGGCGGTGTTGGAGGTGTAACTGCGTTAGAGCTGTCAAATCGGTGAGCAGCTGCTTGTGTGGTCATCACAAAGCCACACCCGTCCCACTTGCATTAGAAGTTCAGAACGAGAAGGTCTAGGCTATATACAAATAATGACACTTAAATTGAAAATCATTCAAAAACAGAAATTAATTTCTATCAGCCTTATCATGGTGTAGATTACAATACACATTCCTAATCATGGTGTAGATTACAATACACATCCCCGTGTTCAAACTTGTAACAAGGCTGCATGGGATTTTTTGTAAAACGCCAGGAAGCGTTTGCTGATTTGACAGTTCCACTGCAGTTACAGTGAGGGAAAAAAGTATTTGATCCCCTGCTGATTTTGTACGTTTGCCCACTGACAAAGAAATGATCAGTCTATAATTTTAATGGTAGGTTTATTTGAACAGTGAGAGACAGAATATCAACAAAAAAATCCAGAAAAACGCATGTCAAAAATGTTATGAATTGATTTGCATTTTAATGAGGGAAATAAGTATTTGACCCCTCTGCAAAACATGACTTAGTACTTGGTGGCAAAACCCTTGTTGGCAATCACAGAGGTCAGACGTTTCTTGTAGTTGGCCACCAGGTTTGCACACATCTCAGGAGGGATTTTGTCCCACTCCTCTTTGCAGATCTTCTTCAAGTCATTAAGGTTTCGAGGCTGACGTTTGGCAACTCGAACCTTCAGCTCCCTCCACAGATTTTCTATGGGATTAAGGTCTGGAGACTGGCTAGGCCACTCCAGGACCTTAATGTGCTTCTTCTTGAGCCACTCCTTTGTTGCCTTGGCCGTGTGTTTTGGGTCATTGTCATGCTGGAATACCCATCCACGACCCATTTTCAATACCCTGGCTGAGGGAAGGAGGTTTTCACCCAAGATTTGACGGTACATGGCCCCGTCCATCGTCCCTTTGATGCGGTGAAGTTGTCCTGTCCCTTTAGCAGAAAAACACCCCCAAAGCATAATGTTTCCACCTCCATGTTTGACGGTGGGGATGGTTTCTTGGGGTCATAGGCAGCATTCCTCCTCCTCCAAACACGGCAAGTTGGGTTGATGCCAAAGAACTCCATTTTGGTCTCATCTGACCACAACACGTTCACCCAGTTGTCCTCTGAATCATTCAGATGTTCATTGGCAAACTTCAGACGGGCATGTATATGTGCTTTCTTGAGCAGGGGGACCTTGCGGGCGCTGCAGGATTTCAGTCCTTCACGGCATAGTGTGTTACCAATTGTTTTCTTGATGACTATGGTCCCAGCTGCCTTGAGATCATTGACAAGATCCTCCTGTGTAGTTCTGGGCTGATTCCTCACCGTTCTCATGATCATTGCAACTCCACGAGGTGAGATCTTGCATGGAGCCCCAGGCTGAGGGAGATTGACAGTTCTTCTGTGTTTCTTCCATTTGCGAATAATCACAGAAACTGTTGTCACCTTCTCACCAAGCTGCTTGGCGATGGTCTTGTAGCCCATTCCAGCCTTGTGTAGGTCTACAATCTTGTCCCTGACATCCTTGGAGAGCTCTTTGGTGTTGGCCATGGTGGAGAGTTTGGAATCTGATTGATTGATTGCTTCTGTGGACAGGTATCTTTTATACAGGTAAGAAACTGAGATTAGGAGCACTCCCTTTAAGTGTGCTCCTAATCTCCGTTCGTTACCTGTATGAAAGACACCTGGGAGCCAGAAATCTTTTTGATTGAGAAGGGGTCAAATACTTATTTCCCTCATTAAAATGCAAATCAATTTATAACATTTTTGACATGCATTTTTTTGGATATTTTTGTTGTTATTCTGTCTCTCACTGTTCAAATAAACCTACCATTAAAATTATAGACTGATAATTTCTTTGTCAGTGGGCAAACGTACAAAATCAGCAGGGGATCAAATACTTTTTTCCCTCACTGTACACCTCACACATCGCCTAAATAAAAGCAATGAAACTGCTATGCAGTTGTCGGTAATCACGTGTTGAGGCAGAACCGATTGAATCTAGCCCCAAAACACCAAATGTTTAGCATCTACCTGATTCACCTAGCTTTTTCAGTTAACCCTGTTTGTGTTTGGGATTTCTGAATGGCCAAGATGAACCTCTAGCGTCACTTGAAAGTAAAAACATGTTGCAATGGTCTTATCGTCACCCCATTAGACATGTCCCTTTATCTTGTGTATCTCCTCCTTGATGACAGCCCCCCCCCCCCCCCCCCCCCGTTAGGAAGAGGGAATTGATATGTGAGTCTCGTGTGCGTTCTGTGTAGTTGTGTTATTAGGGATGCTATACGTGATGTCCTGATGTTGACACAGCAGTATGTGTAGGTCAGGTTCCAGCAGGGTACAGGAGGGGACAAGAGGAGAGGGGAGGAGACAGGATGGGGCAGGGGGAGACAGGAGGGGACAAGAGGGGAGAGGAGGGGACAGGAGGAGACAGCATGGGGCAGGAGGAGACAGGAGGGGACAGGAGGGGAGAGAAGGGGACAGGAGGAGACAGCATGGGGCAGGAGGAGACAGGAGGGGACAGGAGGAGAGAGGAGGGGACAGGAGGAGACAGGACGGGACAGGAGGAGACAGGAGGGGACAGGAGGGGACAGGAGGGGACAGGATGGGGCAGGAGGGGACAGGAGGGGACAGGAGGGGACAGGAGGGGAGAGGAGGAAACAGGAGGGGAGAGGAAGGGAACAGGAGGGGAGAGGAGGAAACAGGAGGGGACAGGAGGGGAGAGGAGGAAACAGGAGGGGACAGGAGGGGAGAGGAGGAAACAGGAGGGGACAGGAGGGGAGAGGAGGAAACAGGAGGGGACAGGAGGGGAGAGGAGGGAACAGGAGGGAACAGGAGGGGAGAGGAGGGGAGAGGAGGGGACAGGAGCGGACAGGAGGGGAGAGGAGGAAACAGGAGGGGAGAGGAGGGGAGAGGAGGAAACAGGAGGGAACAGGAGGGGAGAGGAGGGAACAGGAGGGGAGAGGAGGAAACAGGAGGGGACAGGAGGGGAGAGGAGGAAACAGGAGGGGACAGGAGGGGAGAGGAGGGGACAGAAGGGGACAGGAGGGGAGAGGAGGAAACAGGAGGGGAGAGGAGGAAACAGGAGGGGAGAGTAGGGAACATGAGGGGACAGGAGGGGAGAGGAGGAAACAGGAGGGGAGAGGAGGAAACAGGAGGGGAGAGGAGGGGAGAGGAGGAAACAGGAGGGGAGAGGAGGAAACAGGAGGGGAGAGGAGGGAACAGGAGGGGACAGGAGGGGAGAGGAGGGGACAGAAGGGGACAGGAGGGGAGAGGAGGAAACAGGAGGGGAGAGGAGGGAACAGGAGGGGAGAGGAGGGAACAGGAGGGGACAGGAGGGGAGAGGAGGAAACAGGAGGGGACAGGAGGGGAGAGAAGGGGAGAGGAGAGGAGGGAACAGGAGGGGAGAGGAGGGAACAGGAGGGGACAGGAGGGGAGAGGAGGAAACAGGAGGGGACAGGAGGGAACAGGAGGGGACAGGAGGGGACAGGAGGGGAGAGGAGGGGACAGGAGGGAACAGGAGGGGACAGGAGGGGACAGGAGGGAACAGGAGGGGAGAGGAGGAAACAGGAGGGGACAGGGGGGGACAGGAGGGAACAGGAGGGGACAGGAGGGGAGAGAGGAGGAAACAGGAGGGGACAGGAGGGGAGAGGAGGGGACAGTAGTACTTGGGCTCATTACCCACATTACCTAGCGTTGCCACCACACACAAAGAGAGAAGTGCTGATGTTGCATGAGGAAGCAAATAAACGTGCTGATGGCTTAATAAAGCAAATAAACGTGTTGATGGCTTGATAAAGCAAATACACGCGATGATGGCTTGATACAGCAAATACACGCGATGATGGCTTGATAAAGCAAATACACGCGATGATGGCTTGATAAAGCAAATACACGCGATGATGGCTTAATAAAGCAAATACAGGCGATGATGGCTTGATAAAGCAAATACACGCGTTGATGGCTTGATAAAGCAAATACACGCGATGATGGCTTAATAAAGCAAATACAGGCGATGATGGCTTGATAAAGCAAATACACGCGATGATGGCTTAATAAAGCAAATACACGCGATGATGGCTTGATAAAGCAAATACACGTGTTAATGGCTTAATAAAGCAAATAAACGTGCTGATGGCTTAATAAAGCAAATACATTTGTCAGTGGCGAAAATCACGCAGGCTTACCATTGAAATCTCCTATTCAACAGTGCCACATTAACTGGCCATTGCAATAGGGTTAGTGCCATAATTGGCTCGTGTGAAGATTCCTCCCAGGAATGTCGGCGGTAATTGAATTTGACAAAGAAGAAGACAGAAAAGGAAGTGTGGTGTTGAAGGGGGGGAAGAGGTGGGGGGAGTGTTAGAGACACAAAGGGGAAAGGGGGGAAGAGGTGGGAAAGGGGGGAAGAGGTGGGCTAGAGACACAAAACAAAAAGGATTGAAATTGATATTTTTCTTCCCTTCCTCCCGTGTCATTTAATAAAGAAGACACTGAGTTTGACACGTCTCTGGGTTGCCATCTGATTGAGAGTGTCCTTGTGCAGGTGTGTGTGTGTGTGTGTGGGGTGGGGTGGGGGGGGGGATAGAAAGGACAGGAGGTAAGGGCAGGGAGGGAAAGGAGGTAAGGGCAGGGAGGGAAAGCGAGAAGGATAAAGAGAGGGGAAATAGGGGTTCTAGGGGTACAGGTGCAGGAGACAGGGCACATTTGGCCATCAGCTAGTGGCCCATGCAGCTCCGTACAGTCAGAACCCCACCTGATGAGGACAGGATGACCTTACTTCACTGTAACTCAATCAAACCTTAGACAGATTAGAAAGTTACCAGAACCCAGGTGGCTGGCTGGGGCAGAAAGTAAATGAATGGTGAAGTGGATTAGAGACAGATGCGGTACCTGCCCCTCTCTGGCCCACTCGGGTTTAGCTCCTAATAGGCTTATAAATAGAGAAGGCTTGGTCTGCTTCCTGGTTCTGCTTCCTGGGTCTGCTTCCTCCCCAGTCCTGACACGGTCATTCACACGCCAACATCACAAACAGTGTGTGAAGGCTTAAGGTTACCAACCATCATCGTTTCTGGTTTTTGTTTACGCTGTCCAGTATTTACCTACCTATTTATGTCCATGCCGTTCAAGGATAGCCTGGGCAAAAAGAGGCTAAACCATCAAAACGTTAAAACTTCTATTCAAATGAAATGTTCTGAAAAGTGGATTTATCTGATGAAAATATAAATAGTGTCATAACACTGATATCTTCATGACACCAACATTGTCTAATGCCACATGCGATTCTCTAGCCAATGAGAATAGAGAGAATTGTGTCATCACAAATGTAGAATGAGCTGCTAGATTACAGTAAGAGAGCAACACCCTGTGATGATGTATGACATTGCAGTTTTCTATGCCACCTTTATAATGTGTCATGTCAGCCACTGTCCTATCCCTCTCCCTCCCTCTCGCCCTCCCTCTCTCTCTCGCTCTCTCTCTCCCTCCCTCTCTCCCTCCCTCTCTCTCTCGCTCTCTTTCTCGCTCTCTCTCAATTCAATTCAATTCAAGGGGCTTTATTGGCATGGGAAACATATGTTAACATTACCAAAGCAAGTGAAGTACTGTAGATAAAAAACAGAAGTGAAATAAGCAATAAAAATGAACAGTAAAAACATTACACTCATACATTACACTCATTACTCATTACACTCATTACACATTACACAATTCCAAAAGAATAAAGACATTTCAAATGTCATATTATGTGTTGTAACAATTGTAACTCTTTCTCTCTTTTCCCCTCTCTCTCTCTCTGTCTCTCTCTCTCTTTATCGCTCTCTTTATCTATCTGTCTCGCGTTCTCTTTCTCTCTTTCCCTTCCCGCTCAGGTAACATGTAACGTTAAAGAGATAATAAAGAGTTATTTGTTTGTCCTTGACCGGGAGAATCATTTATGAGTTGGAATAACTTTGAAAGCCTATGACAGGACAGAGGGTGAGATTGTCATGCAAAACTTGATGCCCCAAATGCTGTAACCCCTATAAACGTTACGGCCTTGAATCAATAACTAATTAGTCCTTAATTATTTTGCAGTCCTAACACATGCTCTTAAAGGGTTAAGTAGTGCCTTTGATTGTGATCCCTGGCTGTATACCCCCCCCCCTCCTATGCGGAAATCCCTGCTCAATTTTGACGTGCCACAAGGTCTCGGCCTGACCGTAATTCACAGAGTGGTCGAAAAAAGGGTAATTACCTAACTCTGAATGACTCCCGACTGGGACCTTCCCTGTCACCCCTCTTTGCCGGGATGGACCTTGTCCCCCCTGGCCCCCTGGCCCGATGCGCTCCCTCTCCCGTCCCATCCCCAGCGGGAGCCATTACGGCTCTTTGCATATGCATTAGCGCATCATCAGTCGCACACAATGAGCCATAGACTGCCTGCACTAATGTCTCTCAGAGCCGTCTGTCACTCTGGAATCAGATACGTGGCATGCAGTAATGGTGGGTTTCACTCAAGGCCTTGCCTGGCCTCGGGCTATGGGCTCTGAGAGGAGCTCAGCACTAGGCAGAAAACCCAATTAGTCTTAATTATATAATAATAATATAATATTTATATATTGTATTAGACATCTTTAATGAGAGACACCAACTTTTTGCAGACTTTTCTTTATATCTGAAAGGTATTGCCGGCAACAAAGCCTGTACTTTTATTTACGCCAACTGACCTAGTCAAGATCGCAGTAAAATGTTTCAGAGTCCCGCCAGCTCCTCAGTATAAATGTCCCCTATCGTCTTACCAGCTCCTCAGTGTAAATGTCCCCTATCGTCTTACCAGCTCCTCAGTGTAAATGTCCCCTATCGTCTTACCAGCTCCTCAGTGTAAATGTCCCCTATCGTCTTACCAGCTCCTCAGTATAAATGTCCCCTATCGTCTTACCAGCTCCTCAGTATAAATGTCCCCTATCGTCTTACCAGCTCCTCAGTATAAATGTCCCCTATCGTCTTACCAGCTCCTCAGTATAAATGTCCCCTATCGTCTTACCAGCTCCTCAGTGTAAATGTCCCCTATCGTCTTACCAGCTCCTCAGTATAAATGTCCCCTATCGTCTTACCAGCTCCTCAGTATAAATGTCCCCTATCGTCTTACCAGCTCCTCAGTGTAAATGTCCCCTATCGTCTTACCAGCTCCTCAGTGTAAATGTCCCCTATCGTCTTACCAGCTCCTCAGTGTAAATGTCCCCTATCGTCTTACCAGCTCCTCAGTGTAAATGTCCCCTATCGTCTTACCAGCTCCTCAGTATAAATGTCCCCTATCGTCTTACCAGCTCCTCAGTATAAATGTCCCCTATCGTCTTACCAGCTCCTCAGTATAAATGTCCCCTATCGTCTTACCAGCTCCTCAGTATAAATGTCCCCTATCGTCTTACCAGCTCCTCAGTATAAATGTCCCCTATCGTCTTACCAGCTCCTCAGTATAAATGTCCCCTATTGTCTTACCAGTAAATGTCCCTTACCAATAAATGTCCCCTATCGTCTTACCAGCTCCTCAGTATAAATGTCCCCTATCGTCTTACCAGCTCCTCAGTATAAATGTCCCCTATCGTCTTACCAGCTCCTCAGTATAAATGTCCCCTATCGTCTTACCAGCTCCTCAGTATAAATGTCCCCTATTGTCTTACCAGTAAATGTCCCTTACCAATAAATGTCCCCTATCGTCTTACCAGCTCCTCAGTATAAATGTCCCCTATCGTCTTACCAGCTCCTCAGTATAAATGTCCCCTATCGTCTTACCAGCTCCTCAGTATAAATGTCCCCTATCGTCTTACCAGCTCCTCAGTATAAATGTCCCCTATCGTCTTACCAGCTCCTCAGTATAAATGTCCCCTATCGTCTTACCAGCTCCTCAGTATAAATGTCCCCTATTGTCTTACCAGCTCCTCAGTGTAAATGTCTCCTATCGTCTTACCAGCTCCTGTTCTTCTCTGACATTTAAACTTGTCCTTGTCGTTATGAAAAAGTATAAACAAAACCTCACTCTGGATGCAGCAGCCTGGTCTAAACAGTCTGGATGTAGCAGCCTGGTCTAAACAGTCTGGATGTAGCAGCCTGGTCTAAACAGTCTGGATGCAGCAGCCTGGTCTAAACAGTCTGGATGTAGCAGCCTGGTCTAAACAGTCTGGATGCAGCAGCCTGGTCTAAACAGTCTGGATGCAGCAGCCTGGTCTAAATAGTCTGGATGCAGCAGCCTGGTCTAAACAGTCTGGATGCAGCAGCCTGGTCTAAACAGTCTGGATGTAGCAGCCTGGTCTAAACAGTCTGGATGCAGCAGCCTGGTCTAAACAGTCTGGATGCAGCAGCCTGGTCTAAACAGTCTACGTGCAGCAGCCTGGTCTAAACAGTCTGGATGCAGCAGCCTGGTCTAAACAGTCTGGATGCAGCAGCCTGGTCTAAACAGTCTTATTTTTACTTTTAAATTAATTATATATACACGTATATCCTTGAATAATATAACTTATAAATGTGTCATGGGTTCAATTCAGCTGTCACACCCATCAGAAGCTTGTTTTACTCCTTTGCTTGTAAACAGTGTTAATGTAAAAAAAAATATATAAAAAAAACACTGTAAAGCCTCAAATCATGGTTAGACTTAAAATGTTACTCTCATGGATGGTCAGTCCATGTATTCATAGTTCTGTCTATCAACTGGAAAGTTGTTACCCATTTCTCTAACTACATCCCTCCACTTGTTTACCAAAACAGCGGTTTGTTTGTTATTGTTTGAACTGCAGATTTCGTTTAAAAAAAAAGAGATTGCTTGTGAATACGACAGATGTCATTCCATTGTAGCTGAGTAGTTTTCTAATGCTGCTGTCAGTTACTGAGAATAGGATTGATCACGTATTGTCAGAGGACATGTTGAATCACGTCAATGATCACTTTTGTAAGATTTGTTCCCCATTATTGTTCTCTCACGTCACCCCGCTCCTCCGCTCTCTCCACTGGCTTCCAGTTGAAGCTCGCATCCGCTACAAGACCATGGTGCTTGCCTACGGAGCTGTGAGGGGAACGGCACCTCCGTACCTTCAGGCTCTGATCAGGCCCTACACCCAAACAAGGGCACTACGTTCATCCACCTCTGGCCTGCTCGCCTCCCTACCTCTGAGGAAGTACAGTTCCCGCTCAGCCCAGTCAAAACTGTTCGCTGCTCTGGCACCCCAATGGTGGAACAAACTCCCTCACGACGCCAGGTCAGCGGAGTCAATCACCACCTTCCGGAGACACCTGAAACCCCACCTCTTTAAGGAATACCTAGGATAGGATAAAGTAATCCTTCTAACCCCCCCCCCCCTTAAAAGAGTTAGATGCACTATTGTAAAGTGGTTGTTCCACTGGATATCATAAGGTGAATGCACCAATTTGTAAGTCGCTCTGGATAAGAGCGTCTGCTAAATGACTTAAATGTAAATGTAAATTATTGAAGATGTTATTATCTCAGGACTGCCAAGAGCCTAGTGTCAGTGTTCCTAAAATTTAATAAAGCTGCTGATCTACAGTGTGGTTGGTTGTATATAACATAATTGAGGTTACACTCACATGGACTCTGACAGGCTTTACATGCTACCCTCCTTATAGTCGTAAAAAAGATTATGGAGCAGATACAAGCATGGCATTTGGTACAAACATTCCTCAGGTGATATGAAAACATTCTAGAAGGGGTGCTCATTAAAAAAATAACCAGGAAACGGAATTCAAAATGGCCACCAATGGAGTCATTTAAAATACCTTTATTAAGTGACATTTTCAACAATAAAAAAAACATGAAATCAAGTAATAATACATCAAAGGTATTCCTTCAATTCTGATTAGTGGAGAAAATGAAAGTCTTACCGCCCTGATTTACATGTTCCAGCACAATGGCATAAGGCAGTGCATGATAACCTAGCATCCTGGAATCTACACTTCCTGAGAACAGAGGGGCTCACTTTAGCAGCCATACCTCGGGAGGTTTTTGTAGGCTTTGTCAGCCTCTGGTAAGAGTGTCCACAAAGATGTCCAGGAATCAACTGTATTAGCTCATCCAAATCTTTCTGGTGAAGGTTCCAATTCAGACTTGTTGACCAAATGCTTGTTTGGTACACTGACTGGAGGGGGGAGGGGGGGGGGGGGGGGGCTTCTCCCCTGCTGCTCCCCTGCTCCCCTGATGCTCCCCTGCTGCTCCAGTTTCAACTGTTCTGCCTGCGGCTATGGAACCCTGACCTGTTCACTGTGATTACTATTATTTGACCATGCTGGTCATTTATGAACATTTGAACATCTTGGCCATGTTCTGTTATAGGCTCCACCCGGCACAGCCAGAAGTGGACTCATAGCCTGGTTCCTCTCTAGGTTTCTTCCTAGGTTTTGGCCTTTCTAGGGAGTTTTTTTTATAGCCACCGTGCTTCTACACCTGCATTGCTTGCTGTTTGGGGTTTTAGGCTGGGTTTCTGTACAGCACTTTGATATATCAGCTGATGTAAGAAGGGTTATATAAATACATTTGATTTGATTTGATTTCTCCATCTAGAATGACCTCTAGGAAAATATATCCTCCATCAGATCATTGACAATATCTAAGCTGGTTGTCTTGTCATGGAGAACACAGGTGTATCTCTCAAGCTGGTTGTCTTGTCATACAGAACACAGGTGTATCTCTCTGTTATGCTGGTGAATGAGGACCCAAAAGCGACTTAATAGAAACAGAGTCTTTATTCCAGTCTTAAACAAAAACCGATACTCCTGGATATTATCTTAGGTAAATCCAAAACAGGAAAACTGAAATCCTCTCGTCAGTAGAGAGGAACGACTGGAGACGCGGCCACAGACTGCAGGTCGCTTCGGGAAGGCACAGGCCGTAGCTGACATAGACACCTGCTCACACGCAGCATCTGAAGAAGGCAAAAACACGACAGGGCGGAACAAGGACACAGAACAGCAAACATCAAACAAGGATCCGACAAGGACAGAAGCGGAAAACAGAGGGAGAAATAGGGACTCTAATCAGAGGGCAAAATAGGGGACAGGTGTGAAAGAGTAAATGAGGTAGTTAGGAGAATGAGGAACAGCTGGGAGCAGGAACGGAACGAAAGAGAGAGAGAGCGAGAGAGGGAGAGAGGGAGGGAGAGAGAGGGATAGAAAGAGGGAAAGAACCTAATAAGACCAGCAGAGGGAAACGAATAGAAGGGAAGCACAGGGACAAGACATGATAATCAATGACAAAACATGACAGTACCCCCCCACTCACCGAGCGCCTCCTGGCGCACTCGAGGAGGAACCCTGGCGGCAACGGAGGAAATCATCAATCAACGAACGGTCCAGCACGTCCCGAGATGGAACCCAACTCCTCTCCTCAGGACCGTAACCCTCCCAATCCACTAAGTACTGGTGACCACGTCCCCGAGAACGCATGTCCATGATCTTCCGTACCTTGTAAATAGGTGCGCCCTCGACAAGGACGGGGGGGGGGAGGGAAGACGAACGGGGGCGCGAAGAAAAGGTTTGACACAGGAGACATGGAAGACAGGGTGGACGCGACGAAGATGTCGCGGAAGAAGCAGTCGCACAGCGACAGGATTGACGACCTGAGAGACACGGAACGGACCAATGAACCGCGGAGTCAACTTGCGAGAAGCTGTCGTAAGGGGAAGGTTACGAGTGGAAAGCCACACTCTCTGACCGCGACAATACCTAGGACTCTTAATCCTACGTTTATTGGCGGCTCTCACAGTCTGCGCCCTGTAACGGCAAAGTGCAGACCTGACCCTCCTCCAGGTGCGCTCACAACGTTGGACAAAAGCCTGAGCGGAGGGAACGCTGGACTCGGCGAGCTGGGACGAGAACAGAGGAGGCTGGTACCCAAGACTACTCTGAAACGGAGATAGCCCGGTAGCAGACGAAGGAAGCGAGTTGTGAGCGTATTCTGCCCAGGGGAGCTGTTCTGCCCAAGACGCAGGGTTTCGAAAAGAAAGGCTGCGTAATATGCGACCAATCGACTGATTGGCCCTTTCTGCTTGACCGTTAGACTGGGGATGAAACCCGGAAGAGAGACTGACGGAAGCACCAATCAAACGACAGAACTCCCTCCAAAACTGTGACGTGAATTGCGGGCCTCTGTCTGAAACGGCGTCTAACGGGAGGCCATGAATTCTGAACACATTCTCAATGATGATTTGTGCCGTCTCCTTAGCGGAAGGAAGCTTAGCGAGGGGAATGAAATGTGCCGCCTTAGAGAACCTATCGACAACCGTAAGAATCACAGTCTTCCCCGCAGACGAAGGCAGACCGGTAATAAAGTCTAAGGCGATGTGAGACCATGGTCGAGAAGGAATGGGAAGCGGTCTGAGACGACCGGCAGGAGGAGAGTTACCTGACTTAGTCTGCGCGCAGTCCGAACAAGCAGCCACGAAATGGCGCGTGTCACGCTCCTGAGTAGGCCACCAAAACCGCTGGCGAATAGAAGCAAGCGTACCCCGAACGCCGGGGTGGCCAGCTAACTTGGCAGAGTGAGCCCACTGAAGAACAGCCAGACGAGTAGAGACAGGAACGAACAGAAGGTTACTAGGACAAGCGCGCGGCGACGCAGTGTGAGTGAGTGCTTGCTTTACCTGTCTCTCAATTCCCCAGACAGTCAACCCGACAACACGCCCTTCAGGGAGAATCCCCTCGGGGTCGGTAGAAGCCACAGAAGAACTAAAGAGACGGGATAAGGCATCAGGCTTGGTGTTCTTATTTCCCGGGCGATAAGAAATCACGAACTCGAAACGAGCGAAAAACAACGCCCAACGAGCTTGACGTGCATTAAGTCGTTTGGCAGAACGGATGTACTCAAGGTTCTTATGGTCAGTCCAAACGACAAAAGGAACGGTCGCCCCCTCCAACCACTGTCGCCATTCGCCTATGGCTAAGCGGATGGCGAGCAGTTCGCGGTTACCCACATCATAGTTGCGTTCCGATGGCGACAGGCGATGAGAAAAATAAGCGCAAGGATGGACCTTATCGTCAGAATGGAAGCGCTGGGACAGAATGGCTCCCACGCCCACCTCTGAAGCGTCAACCTCGACAATGAATTGTTTAGTGACGTCAGGAGTAACAAGGATAGGAGCGGATGTAAAACGCTTCTTGAGGAGATCAAAAGCTCCCTGGGCGGAACCGGACCACTTAAAGCACGTCTTGACAGAAGTCAGAGCTGTGAGAGGGGCAGCCACTTGACCGAAATTACGAATGAAACGCCGATAGAAATTAGCGAAACCGAGAAAGCGCTGCAACTCGACACGTGACTTAGGAACGGGCCAATCGCTGACAGCCTGGACCTTAGCGGGATCCATCTGAATGCCCTCAGCGGAAATAACAGAACCGAGAAATGTGACAGAGGAGACATGAAAGGCGCACTTCTCAGCCTTCACGTAGAGACAATTCTCTAAAAGGCGCTGGAGTACACGTCGAACGTGCTGAACATGAATCTCGAGTGACGGTGAAAAAATCAGGATATCGTCAAGGTAAACGAAAACAAAGATGTTCAGCATGTCTCTCAGTACATCATTAACTAATGCCTGAAAGACAGCTGGAGCATTAGCGAGACCGAACGGCAGAACCCGGTATTCAAAATGCCCTAACGGAGTGTTAAACGCCGTTTTCCACTCGTCCCCCTCTCTGATGCGCACGAGATGGTAAGCGTTACGAAGGTCCAACTTAGTAAAGAACCTGGCTCCCTGCAGAATCTCGAAGGCTGACGACATAAGGGGAAGCGGATAACGATTCTTAACCGTTATGTCATTCAGCCCTCGATAATCCACGCAGGGGCGCAGAGTACCGTCCTTCTTCTTAACAAAAAAAAACCCCGCTCCGGCGGGAGAGGAAGAAGGCACCACGGTACCGGCGTCGAGAGAAACAGACAGATAATCCTCGAGAGCCTTACGTTCGGGAGCCGACAGAGAGTATAGTCTACCCCGAGGGGGAGTGGTCCCCGGAAGGAGATCAATACAACAATCATACGACCGGTGAGGAGGAAGAGAGTTGGCTCTGGACCGACTGAAGACCGTGCGCAGATCATGATATTCCTCCGGCACTCCTGTCAACTCACCAGGTTCCTCCTGAGAAGAGGGGACAGAAGAAACAGGAGGGATAGCAGACATTAAACACTTCACATGACAAGAAACGTTCCAGGATAGGATAGAATTACTAGACCAATTAATAGAAAGATTATGACATACTAGCCAGGGATGACCCAAAACAACAGGTGTAAAAGGTGAACGAAAAATCAAAAAGGAAATGGTCTCACTGTGGTTACCAGATACTGTGAGGGTTAAAGGTAGTGTCTCACATCTGATACTGGGGAGAAGACTACCATCTAAGGCGAACATGGGCGTGGGCTTCCCTAACTGTCTGAGAGGAATGTCATGTTTCCGAGCCCATGCTTCGTCCATAAAACAACCCTCAGCCCCAGAGTCTATCAAGGCACTGCAGGAAGCAGCCGAACCGGTCCAGCGTAGATGGACCGACAAGGTAGTACAGGATCTTGATGGAGAGACCTGAGTAGTAGCGCTCACCAGTAGCCCTCCGCTTACTGATGAGCTCTGGCTTTTACTGGACATGACATGACAAAATGTCCAGCAGAACCGCAATAGAGGCAAAGGCGGTTGGTGATTCTCCGTTCCCTCTCCTTAGTCGAGATGCGAATACCTCCCAGCTGCATGGGCTCAGTCTCTGAGCCGGTGGGAGGAGATGGTTGAGATGCGGAGAGGGGGAACACCGTTAACGCGAGCTCTCTTCCACGAGCTCGGTGACGAAGATCTACCCGTCGTTCTATGCGGATGGCGAGTGCAATCAAAGAGTCCACGCTGGAAGGAACCTCCCGGGAGAGAATCTCATCCTTAACCTCAGCGTGGAGTCCCTCCAGAAAACGAGCGAGCAACGCCGGCTCGTTCCAGTCACTGGAGGCAGCAAGAGTGCGAAACTCTATAGAGTAATCCGTTATGGATCGATCACCTTGACATAGGGAAGCCAGGGCCCTGGAAGCCTCCTTCCCAAAAACTGAACGATCAAAAACCCGTATCATCTCCTCTTTAAAGTTCTGATAATCGTTAGAACACTCAGCCCTTGCCTCCCAGATAGCTGTGCCCCACTCCCGAGCCCGACCAGTAAGGAGTGATATGACGTAAGCGATCCGAGCTCTCTCTCTTGAGTATGTGTTGGGCTGGAGAGAGAACACAATATCACACTGGGTGAGAAAGGAGCGACACTCAGTGGGCTGCCCAGAGTAACATGGTGGGTTATTAACCCTAGGTTCCGGAGACTCGGAAGACCAGGAAGTAGCTGGTGGCACGAGACGAAGACTCTGAAACTGTCCTGAGAGGTCGGAGACCTGAGCGGCCAGGGTCTCAACGGCATGACGAGCAGCAGACAATTCCTGCTCGTGTCTGCCGAGCATTGCTCCCTGGAACTCGACGGCAGTGTTGCGAGAATCCGTAGTCGCTGGGTCCATTCTAGGTCGGATCCTTCTGTTATGCTGGTGAATGAGGACCCAAAAGCGACTTAATAGAAACAGAGTCTTTATTCCAGTCTTAAACAAAAACCGATACTCCTGGATATTATCTTAGGTAAATCCAAAACAGGAAAACTGAAATCCTCTCGTCAGTAGAGAGGAACGACTGGAGACGCGGCCACAGACTGCAGGTCGCTTCGGGAAGGCACAGGCCGTAGCTGACATAGACACCTGCTCACACGCAGCATCTGAAGAAGGCAAAAACACGACAGGGCGGAACAAGGACACAGAACAGCAAACATCAAACAAGGATCCGACAAGGACAGAAGCGGAAAACAGAGGGAGAAATAGGGACTCTAATCAGAGGGCAAAATAGGGGACAGGTGTGAAAGAGTAAATGAGGTAGTTAGGAGAATGAGGAACAGCTGGGAGCAGGAACGGAACGAAAGAGAGAGAGAGCGAGAGAGGGAGAGAGGGAGGGAGAGAGAGGGATAGAAAGAGGGAAAGAACCTAATAAGACCAGCAGAGGGAAACGAATAGAAGGGAAGCACAGGGACAAGACATGATAATCAATGACAAAACATGACACTCTCAAGCTGGTTGTCTTGTCATGGAGAACACAGGTGTATCTCTCAAGCAAATGTGAAAGTGGACCAATCCAGATCAAGGGGTTGAAATGGTTCAGCTGCCATGGAAATGAAGGCCTCAGTCATGACTTCCATGCAGTCCAAGCTGTATTTTTGACCATTCCTTGAAACGGTGAGGTTGTATCACAACATGTGAATGTGTGGAAGCCTGACAAAGCCAAACTCTTGTGCATTCCAAGATTCTCGTAGATGGTGTTGACACAAATATCCTGGTAGTTTTTACCCACACCAAAAGCAATCCACAGTTTTATGGTTGGGTAATCCTTGGTTAAAATGGAAGAACTGCCCAGCAAAGAGGACAATCCACTATTTGAATGATAATGGTCTGTGCACCCTTTTGAAGGGCATCTTTAAGATGAAGGCATACTCTTGTGTCTGCCTCTTCATCGGCACATTCTGGGAATAAATGTCCCGAGAGCGCTTTGAGACCGCAGACTCATCAACTGTAACATAGATCTCTTTTCTATCTTCAGATTCATTGGCACACACCTTCGGTGTCAACATTTTGAAAAGCTCCTGTTTGTTATTAGGGTTTCTGAGAAAGTCAGAAAATTGACATTGAAGCTTGATTGTCTCCCAACTTTCTTTCGGACGCCTCTTCCTTGCTTCTATCTCGCTGAGACTTTAAGATGATCAACTTTGCTACTTTATCGATTCTATTGCAGTTGTTCAACTAATGCTAATACTTAAGACAGGAAGACACTACTGCCATATTCACCAAATGTGAAAACTTTGTGGGTGGGCAAGGAATGGACAATGACAGCTCCATCAAGGATTTTGGCATCAAAATAAGAAGAGGGTGCAGGTGGGTAGGAATCTACAGCGATCAGGCCCAGCCCCCTCCATCCCTGGTTTATACAATATAACTGAAGGAACATAGGGCTGAGGGAACATAGGGCCCCCCAGGGAACATAGGACTGAGGGAACATAGGACTGAGGGAACATAGGGCTGAGGGAACATAGGGCCCCCCAGGGAACATAGGGCTGAGGGAACATAGGGCCCCCCAGGGAACATAGGGCTGAGGGAACATAGGGCTGAGGGAACATAGGGCCCCCCAGGGAACATAGGGCTGAGGGAACATAGGGCTGAGGGAACATAGGGCTGAGGGAACATACGGCTGAGGGAACATAGGACTGAGGGAACATAGGGCTGAGGGAACATAGGGCCCCCCAGGGAACATAGGGCTGAGGGAACATAGGGCTGAGGGAACATAGGGCCCCCCAGGGAACATAGGGCTGAGGGAACATAGGGCTGAGGGAACATAGGACTGAGGGAACATAGGGCTGAGGGAACATGCTCAGGTCCTGCTACCATCCATCTCCAGAAGACAGTAGGGTTCTCTGTTAGACCAATTGCTCCCCCTATCCCTTTTACCAGCTCATTGTTTTGCTCATGGGCTTGTAAAGGCGTCATGCATGAGTAGTTGTTTTGTGTTTTTGGCAGGACTCTGATGTCTGAGAATTCTTAGCTGGTAGAGCTTTCATGTCTCAAATGTGGCTAGGAATCCACCTTGCGTAGTTTGTTCTGTCCAGTGCAAAGAACTAGGTTATTAACAAGGCCTCTATTTTTTCAACATGAAGACCAACATCTCTAGTTCTGTTGTACACGGACAAAAATCATTACAAGTCTTTGAAATTCAAGAACAATGTTGCAGAAATGGATACCTCTGAGTCATGTTTGCTTTCCAAGCATCAAAATAAGTGCATTTGGACTCCAACAGCCAATCATCTTTCACGTATTTTGATAATGAAAGCAAAGCAACTTGATGACTGTGCCAGGTTTTAGTCAAGCTTCCTTCAAGATGACTGTGGTTTTAGTCAAGCTTCCTTCAAGATGACTGTGGTTTTAGTCAAGCTTCCTTCAAGATGACTGTTGTTTTAGTCAAGCTTCCTTCAAGATGACTGTTGTTTTAGTCAAGCTGCCTGTTTTAGTGTGCTGCCTCACACAAGGCAGCTGTCCAACCTGAGCCATCCAAAATGTGTCCTATTGTGAGCCATAGGACCACCTCTATGTGCAGTCCACCAACCATAACCACAGACATTTACTCTCCATAAGCCTTAGGAAAGCTCCACTGAACACATGTTGCAACAGCCAACAGTGGTTGGTCAAAAGGCAGCACAGGTATTTGGTCAGCATTGAGATGTTCTGTGATCGTGGTGAAACTGGCTACTTTCTCAACAACAAAAGAGGTAGAAGTGAATTTAGCGCTGGTCTCAAGAAAGTAGCTAGTTCAACAAAACTCAAGTGGTTTACAGGGAGATTTCTTGTGTTTCCAGGACATTTCTGCCACTTTAGACATTTTACCTATGAAATACAATAGGATATTGTTGAAGAGTGGTCGACTACCACCTACTCACAAATACACAAATATATGTCAACAAAAATCCAACAGTAAATATCACCTTTCCAAAATCTGATTCAGTATTGGCGGCCATATTGGATAATGAAAAATAAATCAAATAAAAAGGGGATGCCCAAATGTTCTTCTCTTAGCAATAAATACATCCCAAAGAGAATCTATACCCGTTTTGCCACTTTCATCCGCTGTGGATATGGTTTCATATCAAGGTCATATTTCATAAATTGTAGCGTAATATAAAAGCCTATGTTAGAACAACCATCTCCAGTTTAAAGGTCATATTCATAGTAAATGACTGGTGTTTTCTCAGTAGATAGATACATAATGTAACTCCCAGGGTCACGATCTTTTAGAGACCATCCTCATCGTCTCCTTATTTCCTTATCACTGCATCTTCTGTAAATCTGTTGTAACAAATGACAAAATTATAGCCAACCACATCTTTCCATAGAACCCCGAAGAACCCTTTTTTTCTAAGAGTGTAGGTTACGTACAGAATATCTGTGCGTGTATTCGTAAAGCTCTCAGACTAGAAGCGCTGAACTAAGATCAGTTTATGAAACTTTTAATCTTAATGAACGAGAGAAAGGGGGATGACCTGATCACAGATGAGCACACTCCTACTCTGTGATGCTTTATGACTATGGACCCAGATCTCACAACGACGACTGGGTGTTTAACATCTCTATAGATCACATAAGATCACATATCAAGCACAATCATAAACGCAACGTGACTATAAAAAACACGGGGGTTGGTATGCAATCAATAGTTGATCAATTCTTATCAAATATAAATGCAACATCATTTTAGTGTGCTGAGCGCCGTGGCTGACTGGTACATTTGTGTCATGATTCATGTTTTAACAAGCAATTGCACAAAGTGTCAGGTCAAATGAGTGCAGGTGATTAATTGTATCACTCATTTCCCTTCGCCCGTTGAGCAGCACATTTTTTTGTAAGCACAGGTGGCGGGAAAAGAGACGAGGCCAAAGAGGCTATATTCTCTGATGGTGAAGGTTAAGATGGCACAGGTGAGAGGAAAAGAGACCATGCCAACGAGGCTATATTCTCTGATGGTGAAGGTTAAGATGGCAAAGGTGAGAGGAAAAGAGACGAGGCCAACGAGGCTATATTCTCTGATGGTGAAGGTTAAGATGGCACAGGTGAGAGGAAAAGAGACGAGGCCAACGAGGCTTTATTCTCTGATGGTGAAGGTTAAGATGGCAAAGGTGAGAGGAAAAGAGACCAGGCCAACGAGGCTATATTCTCTGATGGTGAAGGTTAAGATGGCAAAGGTGAGAGGAAGAGAGATGAGGCCAACGAGGCTATATTCTCTGATGGTGAAGGTTAAGATGGCAAAGGTGAGAGGAAAAGAGACGAGACCAACGAGGCTATATTCTCTGATGGTGAAGGTTAAGATGGCAAAGGTGAGAGGAAGAGAGATGAGGCCAACGAGGCTATATTCTCTGATGGTGAAGGTTAAGATGGCACAGGTGAGAGGAAGAGAGACGAGGCCAAAGAGGCTATATTCTCTGATGGTGAAGGTTAAGATGGCAAAGGTGAGAGGAAGAGAGATGAGGCCAACGAGGCTATATTCTCTGATGGTGAAGGTTAAGATGGCACAGGTGAGAGGAAGAGAGACGAGGCCAAAGAGGCTATATTCTCTGATGGTGAAGGTTAAGATGGCACAGGTGAGAGGAAGAGAGACGAGGCCAAAGAGGCTATATTCTCTGATGGTGAAGGTTAAGATGGCACAGGTGAGAGGAAGAGAGACCAGGCCAACGAGGCTATATTCTCTGATGGTGAAGGTTAGAGAGGAAAAGAGACGAGGCCAATATCAGGACTTCACCTGTAGCTGCTTTTTGTGGAGCTGTTGTTGGCTAGCTTGCTATGTGTTTTAGACATGGTCCAATTTTCTTTTTTATTCCAGTTGTTGATTCTCCTGTTTTTTGGTGGAGCTGTTGTGTGTGTGTGTGTGGTGTGTTGTATTTGGTCCTAATCATTTTATTTTATGCCCAGCTAGAAAAACGTAGCTAACTTACGTTAGCCTGACAAGTAATTGTTGTCTGCATTAGCTGAGACTTGCTTGTTGTAACTGGCCTTGACTGAAAGAGCTTGTTTGTAACGGGTGCTGATTAATGTGCAGTTGTAAGAAACAAGATAGTGTCAGCCAACATTGAATGTAGGGTCAGAGCGAGCCACTTAGCTAACACTAGCTAACTAGTTACCCTGTGTGGCTAGCTAAACAGGGAGAGGAGAAAGTGGATTACCCATTTCTAGTTGTCTAGCTTTAGTCAAAACGCTATCCAACAGTGCCATCTGTTGATTATACATACAAATAATGTTATTTCATTGACCAAAATTATTTTAAGGACAATGTTGCATATCACATTATCTAAGAAGCTCCTTAACTTAGCTAGCTAGCGGAAGCTTACTGAGACCGTTCATTTAAAATGAATAGAATTCCTATCAGTTATCCAGCTAGTGGCTAGCTTTCTTGCTCATTTGTTTAAAAGTAAGAAATATATCTGACCATATTGTTTCTCTACAGTAGTACAGTCTACTATTACTGATGCATGAAACGGTATTCTAGTCTCCCTGCTATCTTTTTTGGACCTTTTTGCATAGCAAGCAAAACACCATGACTGGTGTTCAAAGGTGGCTTGACTTTTCAGGACTGGTCCCAGGTAAAATAGCGTCCCTGTTGGAAGGTCAGATAGAACTGGAGTTCCCATCTTCAGCTTTATACTGTATCTATGATTATTCTATTATCTTAACCTGTATATTTTCGACCTAGCCTTTGGGCATTATCTGAGATCTGTTACCACGGTGACGCACACACGCTTGCGTTACCATTCCCTGAGCATATTGATGTTACCAGGTGAATGAGCTAATTACCTGAGCATGTTGATGTTACCAGGTGAATGAGCTAATTACCTGAGCATGTTGATGTTACCAGGTGAATGAGCTAATTACCTTAGCATATTGATGTTACCAGGTGAATGAGCTAATTACCTGAGCATGTTGATGTTACCAGGTGAATGAGCTAATTACCTGAGCATATTGATGTTACCAGGTGAATGAGCTAATTACCTGAGCATGTTGATGTTACCAGGTGAATGAGCTAATTACCTGAGCATATTGATGTTACCAGGTGAATGAGCTAATTACCTGAGCATGTTGATGTTACCAGGTGAATGAGCTAATTACCTGAGCATGTTGATGTTACCAGGTGAATGAGCTAATTACCTGAGCATGTTGATGTTACCAGGTGAATGAGCTAATTACCTTAGCATATTGATGTTACCAGGTGAATGAGCTAATTACCTGAGCATGTTGATGTTACCAGGTGAATGAGCTAATTACCTGAGCATATTGATGTTACCAGGTGAATGAGCTAATTACCTGAGCATGTTGATGTTACCAGGTGAATGAGCTAATTACCTGAGCATATTGATGTTACCAGGTGAATGAGCTAATTACCTGAGCATATTGATGTTACCAGGTGAATGAGCTAATTACCTGAGCATGTTGATGTTACCAGGTGAATGAGCTAATTACCTGAGCATGTTGATGTTACCAGGTGAATGAGCTAATTACCTGAGCATGTTGATGTTACCAGGTGAATGAGCTAATTACCTGAGCATGTTGATGTTACCAGGTGAATGAGCTAATTACCTGAGCATGTTGATGTTACCAGGTGAATGAGCTAATTACCTGAGCATGTTGATGTTACCAGGTGAATGAGCTAATTACCTGAGCATATTGATGTTACCAGGTGAATGAGCTAATTACCTGAGCATGTTGATGTTACCAGGTGAATGAGCTAATTACCTGAGCATGTTGATGTTACCAGGTGAATGAGCTAATTACCTGAGCATGTTGATGTTACCAGGTGAATGAGCTAATTACCTGAGCATGTTGATGTTACCAGGTGAATGAGCTAATTACCTGAGCATGTTGATGTTACCAGGTGAATGAGCTAATTACCTGAGCATGTTGATGTTACCAGGTGAATGAGCTAATTACCTGAGCATGTTGATGTTACCAGGTGAATGAGCTAATTACCTGAGCATATTGATGTTACCAGGTGAATGAGCTAATTACCTTAGCATGTTGATGTTACCAGGTGAATGAGCTAATTACCTGAGCATGTTGATGTTACCAGGTGAATGAGCTAATTACCTGAGCATGTTGATGTTACCAGGTGAATGAGCTAATTACCTGAGCATGTTGATGTTACCAGGTGAATGAGCTAATTACCTGAGCATGTTGATGTTACCAGGTGAATGAGCTAATTACCTGAGCATGTTGATGTTACCAGGTGAATGAGCTAATTACCTGAGCATATTGATGTTACCAGGTGAATGAGCTAATTACCTGAGCATGTTGATGTTACCAGGTGAATGAGATCAGATGTCAGGTACCTGTATGAATATGATAGTGACACATTTCTACACTGTAAAAAACAATGCTACTAAAACAAGCCCTAATAGCTTAAATGTCTACGTTGGCTGGTCTTAAAATGGGGAAAATGTTGAGCTGACATGGAATGTCCACTGGCCCAATGATTTTAGCTCAAAGTGAGTTGATTTTAAGTTAAATTGTGAAGTTTGCCTTTGCAACACAAATAGCTGAGTTGATAACATTTTTTTTTACAGTGTAAAAAATTCTCTCTCAGAGAATGCCAAGAGTTGTGAGCTTAAATGTACCACACTCTGTCAGGCCTTATTTCTTAAATGTACCACACCCCGTTGGGCATTATTGCTTAAATGTACCACACCACGTCGGGCCTTATTGCTTAAATGTACCACACCCCGTCGGGCCTTAATGTTTAAATGTACCACACCCCATCGGGCCTTATTGCTTAAATGTACCACACCCCGTCGGGCCTCATTGCTTAAATGTACCACACCCCGTCGGGCCTTATTGCTTAAATGTACCACACCCCGTCGGGCCTTATTGCTTAAATGTACCACACCCCGTCGGGCCTTAATGCTTATATGTACCACACCCCGTCGGGCCTCATTGCTTAAATGTACCACACCCCGTCGGGCCTTAATGTTTAAATGTACCACACCCCATCGGGCCTTATTGCTTAAATGTACCACACCCCGTCGGGCCTCATTGCTTAAATGTACCACACCCCGTCGGGCCTTATTGCTTAAATGTACCACACCCCGTCAGGCATTATTGCTTAAATGTACCACACCCCGTCGGGCCTTAATGCTTAAATGTACCACACCCCGTCGGGCCTTAATGCTTAAATATACCACACCCCGTCGGGCCTTATTGCTTGATTATGATGTTCCTGCCATTACTAAATTGCCAGTCAGATGCTTATGCAGCAGGATAAGGAGAAATAATAATGGATGATAAATAATGGAGAAAAACAAACTGTCAAGACAAAAAACAGTCTGGCACTTAGAACTCACCTGGAACCAAACTCCCAACTCAACAGGCTGACAGTGATAGTGAGGCCAAACATAAACCAGCCATCAGACAATTCTGTACAAATTGGCTGTACAAAGGAATTACTTTTGAGTCGGTGGTACAGGGGTATAGAAGGGTCTGGGGTATAGAAGGGTCTGGGGTATAGAAGGGTCTGGGGTATAGAAGGGTCTGGGGTATAGAAGGGTCTGGGGTATAGAAGGGTCTGGGGTATAGAAGGGTTTGGGGTATAGAAGGGTCTGGGGTATAGAAGGGTCTGGGGTATAGGAGGGTCTGGGGTATAGAAGGGTCTGGGGTATAGGAGGGTCTGGGGTATAGAAGGGTCTGGGGTATAGAAGGGTCTGGGGTATAGGAGGGTCTGGGCTATAGAAGGGTCTGGGGTATAGGAGGGTCTGGGGTATAGAAGGGTCTGGGGTATAGAAGGGTCTGGGGTATAGAAGGGTCTGGGGTATAGAAGGGTCTGGGGTATAGAAGGGTCTGGGGTATAGAAGGGTCTGGGGTATAGAAGGGTCGGGGGTATAGAAGGGTCGGGGGTATAGAAGGGTCTGGGGTATAGAAGGGTCTGCTGAAAATGTGCAGTGCAATTGTTCTTAACAGTGCAGTGCACCTGAGTTCTCACAATTCCTTTTCCCTCAAAGCGCAGCCATTTTCCTGCACAACAGACGCAGACCATATTCACAAGTGTAAAGCCCCCCCCCCCCCCCACACGTCTACTGCGGTGTTCTTTCATAAGTAAACTGATGTTCTGTAACCCCACAGCACAGAGATCGGTGTGAGCTGTTAACAGCAAGACGAGGGTAGTAGGGGAACTGGTTCTTTGTGTTCCCCTGTTCTTTAGCTCAGACCAAATAGCAACCTCCTGGACCGAATAGGGGCAGTGTTTTTATGGTGTCCTGCACAAACAATGGGGGCAACTACAACAGTGGTGAATTCAAAGAGACACATTAAGGGCACTGGTGACTTATATTCTTATGCAAATAAGTATGCAAATACCAACAGAGCAAGTTACCCCCAAAGAAACTAAAGCCATTCTCTATCCCCTCTCTCTCTCTCTCTCTCTCTCTCTCTCTCTCTCTCTCTCTCTCTCTCTCTCTCTCTCTCTCTCTCTCTCTCTCTCTCTCTCTCTCTCTCTCTCTCTCTCTCTCTCTCTCTCTCTCTCTCTCTCTCTCTCTCTCTCTCTCTCTCTCTCTCTCTCTCTCTCTCTCTCTCTGCCTCACTTAATTTCTTTGTGATAATTTTGGTGAAATTACTGCAGTAAGTAAGGACTGGACTGCATGTGTCTTTTAATGACAGTTTCACTAACAAGTACGATTTCACTGTCTAAACTTTTACTCTCTCTCTCTCTCTCTCTCTCTCTCTCTCTCTCTCTCTCTCTCTCTCTCTCTCTCTCTCTCTCTCTCTCTCTCTCTCTCTC
>NC_092090.1:95319194-95341694 GCF_045679555.1 Salvelinus alpinus
ATAAATAGATACTAATGCTAATATATACATGTAAACAGGAGTAATAGTGACCAGTAGCAGGATAAATAGATACTAATGGTAATATATACATGTAAACAGGAGTAATAGTGACCAGTAACAGGATAAATAGATACTAATGGTAATATATACATCTAAACAGGAGTAATAGTGACCAGTAACAGGATAAATAGATAATAATGGTAATATATACATGTAAACAGGAGTAATAGTGACCAGTAACAGGATAAATAGATACACTGAGTGTACAAAACTTTAAGAACACCCTCCTAATATTGAGTTGCACCCCTTGATGTCCTTTGGTTGGTGGACCATTTTTGATACACACGGGAAACTGTTGAGCATGTAAAGCCCAGCAGCGGTGCAGTTCTTGACACAAACCCGGTGTACCTGGCACCTACTACCATACCCCATTCAAATGCACTTACATATTTTGTCTTGCACATTCATCCTCTGCCACACATAAACAATCCATAGCTATGTTCGAATACCCATACTAACATACTGTATACTACATACTTAATGAGTATATATTAGTTCATTTTAGTATACTGTAAACGAACTGTATCTTTTCAGTTGAGCGTACTAGCGCTTCACCTGTCAACCTGAAGTTAATGCTGTTGCTATGCAACCTCTTGCTAGCTTGTTAGCATAACAAATTACTAGCGAGACATTTAATGATTTTGGGTGTGTTCGTAAAATTCAATCTGGTGTGCCAAAGTGCGCTGAGTGCGCTGGGCGTTTGTAAATCCAGAGCGTTGTCAGATTGTCTGTTGGTAAATTCAGAGCGTTTCGCTCTCGGAGCGTTCAGAGCGCACACTGGATGCTCTGGCCGAGGAGTAGGGTTGATCCTAGAGTTCTGACCTCAAAATGGCAGTCAAGTACCCAAGCTAACTGGCTAACATTGGCTAGCTTACTAGCTACTTCCAGACACAAATGAGAGAACACCCCACTCTGACCATTTTACTCACCCTAGCAGAGCTGGTTAGGCTCTGCTGGTAAAGCCTCAACAGGTTTACTCGGCAGTCCCTGTTGGATCAAGGTGAGACACGTATCTCTACCAGTAGACCTGTGATTAATCCTCCACTTTATATCAGAAAGACGCTTCTCTATGGGAGGCTTATACAGGGAGGGCCAACATCCTCTCAGAGAAGAACCTGGTCCAAAACCCTGGCAACCCTGTTGCCCTGAGCCCATGCAGATGGTATTTCTTCACAGCCGCTGCATACAGACCATTTTTGCTGGCTGTGCAAAAGGCCCCCAGTTCTGGAGTCTTGAACGATAGGATCATTCCCTCACTCTCCTGGTGTTCCCCTGCAGCGGCCTGTATTTGTGAAAAGAGGTAGGTCAGTGTCATTCGTGGTTAGACGGTCCAATTTCTGCCTACTCCCCAGCAGCTCTCTGAACAAGCCCGGTAGTGCAGCACGGACCCCCTCCACCACAGCCTGCTGCAGCAGCCTGGCTGAATTCATGGAGGATCCTACTCCAATGTCGCTGGCAGATTTCCACCTAGCCTCTTCCTGCAGGTCACCCAACTTAGTGAACCCCACTCTCACAAGCCTGGCCCGCAAGCTGGCAGAGATCAGCATTCTGGTCTGGAGGAGGGGCTTGTGAAACAGTGGCTCCTCCATTAGCTATGCTCCTGGCCGAGAAACGTCTCTGTGAACAGAAGTATTGTTCCACGCCCAAAGCACAGCGCGGTAAAACGGAGTAATGGCCGACATATTGACCTGCTCTAGATCCAACAGGAACAGAGGCCTGTCGTAGTCAAGGTCCCCTGCTCACCCCAGAATAGCCCAACCAGCGTCTCTCCAGCACACCCCCTGCTGGTACAGAAGTCTCTGTGCAGCTTGTTGATGGAAAGATGTCACTCTGGACCCAATGTCCACCAGCCTCTGGCCCCCCTCATGTAAAGGGAGGTGTAAAACTGCTGTGCATGTCCAGTGTTTGCCAGACCAAAGACAATCCACCAGTAACCTCTGCATTTGCTTGATGAGACTCTGCGGGGTGGTCCAACACCATCAGCCTGTGCCAGAGCATTGAAGCGGCCAAGATGTTAGCGACCAGGACCCTTCACCCTGAAAGTCATCAGTGGCAACAACCACCACTATTTAGACAACTTAGCTGTAACCGTCTCCACCAGCCCCTCCCTGTTTCTCTCCAGAAACTATGAGGTCCCCAAGAACTCCCCTAAGAACTTCATCCCTACTCTGCCCCACTGTAACCCCCCAGGAAGACTAGGAGATGCTGCTCTGGCCCACTATAGCCCCCCAGAAAGACTAGGAGATCCTGCTCTGGCCCACTGTAACCCCCCCAGGAAGACTAGGAGATGCTGCTCTGCCCCACTGTAACCCCCCAGGAAGACTAGGAGATGCTGCTCTGGCCCACTGTAACCCCCCAGGAAGACTAGGAGATGCTGCTCTGCCCCACTATAGCCCCCCAGAAAGACTAGGAGATGCTGCTCTGGCCCACTATAGCCCCCCCAGGAAGACTAGGAGATGCTGCTCTGGCCCACTGTAGCCCCCCAGAAAGACTAGTAGATGCTGCTCTGGCCCACTATAGCCCCCCAGAAAGACTAGTAGATGCTGCTCTGGCCCACTATAGCCCCCCAGAAAGACTAGGAGATGCTGCTCTGGCCCACTATAGCCCCCCAAAAAGACTAGGAGATGCTGCTCTGGCCCACTGTAACTCCCCAGGAAGACTAGGAGATCCTGCTCTGGCGCATCTCCCCATAATCAGATCCTCAATCTTCTCCCAGTTCACCTTAGCTCAGGGGTGGGCAATTCCAGTCCTCGGGGTCCTGATTGGTATCACACTTTTTCTCCATCGCTAGCAAACACAGCTGATTGCATTCTAAACTGAAGATCATGATTAGGTGATTATTGGAGTCAGATGTGTTAGTTGGGGCTGGGGCAAAACTGTGACACCAATCAGGCCCTCGAGGACTGGAATTGCCCACCCCAGCTTAGCTGATGCCACCCCCTCAAACAACACTAAAGCCCTGCTAACCTCTTCTACATCTACCTCCCCTCTAACAAACACTGTTACATCATCAGCATAAGCTGACAATGAAACTGTCTCCCCACGTACTGCCCAGGGAACTGACCACTGCAGCCACTTCCTCAGCCTACACAGCAGTGGTTCTATGGCTAAACAGTAGAGCTGACCCCAGAGTGGACACCCCTGCCTAATCCCTCTCCTAACTGGGACTGGTCGGCTCAGCCCACCCCCGACTTTTACCATAACAAATGCCCCATAGTACAATACGTTGACCCATGATCTAAACCCGGTAACCAGGCCAAAAGCTTCCATGATCCTTAACAGATAGTACAATACGTTGACCCATGATCTAAACCTGGTAACCAGGCCAAAAGCTTCCATGATCCTTAACAGATAGTACAATACGTTGACCCATGATCTAAACCCGGTAACCAGGCCAAAAGCTTCCATGATCCTTACAGATAGTACAATACGTTGACCCATGATCTAAACCCGGTAACCAGGCCAAAAGCTTCCATGATCCTTACAGATAGTACAATACGTTGACCCATGATCTAAACCCGGTAACCAGGCCAAAAGCTTCCATGATCCTTAACAGATAGTACAATACGTTGACCCATGATCTAAACCCGGTAACCAGGCCAAAAGCTTCCATGATCCTTAACAGATAGTACAATACGTTGACCCATGATCTAAACCCGGTAACCAGGCCAAAAGCTTCCATGATCCTTACAGATAGGCATGACACACTCTATCAAAAGCTTTTTCTTGATCTGTCGAAATGAACCGCAGATCCTGATCATACATCCTAGTGATGTCTATCACATCTCTCAAAATAAACAAGTTGTCCATTATTGTCTACCCAGGCACACAGTATGCCTGCTCCCTGTGAACTATTGTGTCCAAACAACCTTTCAGACAATTTGTCAAACACTTGGACAGTATTTTATAATCCAAGCAGAGCAACGACACCGGCTTCCAGTTCTTCAATAGAGCTAACACCTCCTTCTTCGGCAGTAGTGACATAGTTCTCAAAGGACTCCCGAAATACCTCTAAGAGAACCCTCCCCAATGCACCCAAGAAATATTGATAAAACTTGGCTGTCAGTCCATCGACCCCCAGCGCATGGCCTGCTGCACAGCCGCTGTTAGTTCCTGAAACAAAATATCACCCTCCAGCGAAGCACTCGGCTAAGGCCTGAGCGTAGGCATCCGCTGTAGAATCTCAGTGTTGCTCTCACCGTAAAGGTCTGCGTAGATGTCCATAGCCATCCTCCTCATCTCCGCTGGATCCGACATCAGAGACCCTGATGGACGACATAGATGGAACATCTGCTTCGCTGCGCCGACCTCAACTCCAGGTTGAAGAAGAACGCACTCATGTCCGTCAGGGTAGAGCATCCATGTCCGTCAGGGTAGAGCATCCATGTCCGTCAAGGTAGAGCATCCGTGTCCGTCAGGGTAGAGCATCCATGTCCGTCAGGGTAGAGCATCCGTGTCCGTCAGGGTAGAGCATCCATGTCCGTCAGGGTAGAGCATCTTTTACTTTTATCTCATCCTGGAATATACAAGGTCTGAGGCCTAAAGAGCAGGAACCCCGACTTCATCAAAGAAATTGGAAATACAGACAATGTCATCCTACAAGAAACATGGTATAGAGGAGACGGACCCACTGGTTGCCCTCAAGGTTACAGAGAGCTGGTAGTCCCATCCACCAAACTACCAGGTGTGAAACAGGGAAGAGACTCAACAGGGCGTATGCTAATTTCGTATAGAGCAGACCTAACCCACACTATTAAATTAGTCAAAACAGGAATATTTTACATCTGGCTAGAAATTAATAAGGAAACTATCTCAACAGAGAAAAATGTCATAATGTGTGCTACCTACATCCCCTCAATAGAATCCCCATACTTTAACGATGACAGCTTCTCCATCCTAGAGGGGTTGAGCAACCATTTCCCGGCCCAGGGACATATACTAGTCTGTGGCGACCTAAATGCCAGAACTGGACAAGAACCTGACACTCTTAGCACACAGGGGGACAAACACCTACCTGGAGGTGACAGCATCCCCTCCCAAATATTCCCCCCTAGACACAACAGTGACAAAACAACCAACAAAAACGGGTCACAACACAACTCATGCAGCTCTGTCGCACGCTGGGTCTGTACATAGTCATCCAGTTCAATCCTTTCTAGACAACTTCCTGGACAAAACATTTCTCTGTAATAGTAAAGGTGTAAACTTGACTGTAGAAAACAGTGTATTTGACCTTCAGCTTCTCTTACAAATATACACATTTGAAGAAGACAACCAAAGAAAATTTACAACAATGACAAATGTTTTGATGAAGAATGCAAAAACCTTTGAAATAAATTGAGAAACCTATCCAACCAAAAACATAGAGACCCAGAATACCTTTACTATGGTGAACCACTAAAACAATACAGAATGCGGATAAAGAAGGAACAGCACGTCAGAAATCAGTTCAATGTAATTGTTGAATCCATAGACTCTAACCACTTCTGGGAAAATTCTTAGCTATTACGCTACAAGATTTGCACACCTGTACTTCCCTGCAGATCCTCTCAAGCTCTTTCATGTTGGATAGGGAGCGTCGCTGTACAGCTATTTTCAGGTCTCTCCAGAGAGTCCGTGCTCTGGCTGGGCCACTCAAGGACAGACTTGTCCTGAAGCTACTGCTGCGTTTTCTTGGCTGTGTGCTTTGGGTCATAGTCCTGTTTGAAAGTGAACCTTGTCATGGAAATTCTATCCTTAATCAATAATGAGGAGAGGAAAAATGAATAATCAGTCAAGGTATTACTTTTATTAAAAGACTTGTTACATCAAGGAGGCTTGTCGCCTCACAGGTGGTGGAGTGAGAGCCCCCTGAGTGGAGTTAGCTTCTGGGTTATATACCATCTCAGGATAGGTCAGGATTGGTGCAACCTCAGAGATGACAGCGGTTCCAAACACCAAGCCCACACATCCTGTACCAGACCTTCGGCCCCAAATGCAAAGAACTTGTTGTTTTGTTCAGTACTAAGAACTTAGGACATTTGTTGTTACTTTGTTTTCCACCTTGAACTAGGGGAGAGAACAATCTCCCCCTAGGAGGAAGTGACTGATGCACAGACACTGTGGAGACAAGTGATTGGTTCCCCATTACTCACGCCATCACTTCACATGGTTTTCAATAAAGACACATAGTTCACATATGGAAACAATGTTTCCTTCTGACCTCCTTTGCCATACTCCGTGCTGATATTCTGCATAGCAACAGGGACATGTGATAGACAAGCCTGACTTCTCTCTTCTCTCTGGACCCCAGGTGACTGAGGCACATATGGGAGGAAGTACAGCTGCCAACCCCAGAGTCCGAAAGGAGACATTCTAATGTCAAGAGTTCAACAGTTCAATCATATAAGCATATTCTTCAGATAAGACATCTTAATTATCTTTGTTACTTAGCTTATATGAGTTAGTTAAATAATCTCAATCCCAATGCCTAGGCTTAAAGAAGGATATTTTAGTACACAAACATTAGTATTGTTTAACAGAAAATTTCCCCCACAACCTTCGCCCCAGTCTGAGGTCCTAAGCGCTCTGGAGCAGGTTTTCATCAAGGATCTCTCTGTAATTTGCTCCGTTCATCTTTCCCTGACTAGTCTCCCAGTCTTTGCTGCTGCCACCACCATGCTTCACCGTAGGGATGGTGCCAGGTTTCCTCCAGACGTGACGCTAGGCATTCAGGCCAAAGAGTTCAATCTTGGTTTCGTCAGACCAGAGAATCTTGTTTCTCATGGTCTGAGAGTCCTTTAGGTGCCTTTTGGCAAACTCCAAGCGGGCTGTTATGTGCCTTTTACTGAGGAGTGGCTTCCATCTGGCCACTCAATCATTAAGGCTTGATTGGTGGAGTGCTGCAGAGATGGTTGTTCTTCTGAAAGGTTCTCCCATCTCCAAAGAGGAACTCTGGAGCTCTGTCAGAGTGACCAAGGGATTCTCGGTCACCTCCCTGACCAAGGCCCTTCTTCCCCAATTGCTCAGTTTGGCCGGGCGGCCAGCTCTAGGAAGAGTTGTGTTGGTTCCAAACGTCTTCCATTTAAGAATGATGGAACCCACTGTGTTCTTGGGGACCTTCAATGCTGCAGACATTTTTGTTACCCTTCCCCAGATCTGTGCCTCGACACAATCCTGTCTCAGAGCTCTACGGACAATTCCTTCCACCTTCGGCTTTGTTTTTGCTCTGACATGCGCTTTCAACTGTGGGACCTTATATAGACAGGTGTGCGCCTTTCCTTATCATGTCAAATCAATTGAATGTACCACAGGTGGACTCCAATCAAGTTGTAGAAACACATCAAGGATGATCAATGGAAACAGGATGCAACTGAGCTCAAAGGGTCTGAATACTATACTATAAGCTATTTCTGTTTTTTTATTTTTTTATTATACTTCTCACGCAACAACAAACACGTTATGTGGTATTGTGTGTTGATTGATGAACAATTTGTGTTTAATCCATTTTGGAATAAGGCTGTAATGTAACAATATGTGGAAAAAGTCAATGGGTCTGAATTCTCTCAGAAAGCACTGTATATCAATGAATTGGCGAGGGCACTAGAACAGTCTGCAGCACCCGGCCTCACCCTACTAGAATCTGAAGTCAAATGTCTACTGTTTGATGATGATCTGGCGCTTCTGTCCCCAACCAAGGAGGGCCTAAAGCAACACCTAGATCTTCTGCACAGATCTGTCAGACCTGGGCCCTGACAGAAAATCTCAGTAAGACAAAAATAATGGCCAGGTAACTTCCACAAAGATGTGAACGATCTGAGAGACAAGTCAAGAAGGGTCTTCTACGCCATCAAAAGGAACATACAATTCGACATCCCAATTAGGATCTGACTAAAAATACTTGAATCAGTTATAGAACCCATTGCCCTTTGTGGTTGTAATGTCTGGGGTCCGCTCACCAACCAAGAATTCACAAAATGGGACAAACACAAAAGGTCCTCTGTGTACAACGTAAAACACAAAATAATGCATGCAAATTAGGCCGATACCCGCTAATTATCAAAATTCAGAAAAGTGCTGTTAAATTCTACAACCACCTAAAAGGAAGCGATTCTCAAACCTTCCATAACAAAGCCATCACCTACAGAGAGATGAACCTGGAGAAGAGTCCCCTAAGCAAGCTGGTCCTGGGACTCTGTTCACAAACACAAACAGAGCCCCAGGACAGCAACATAATTATACCCAACCAAATAATGAGATAACAAAAAGATAATTAGTTGACACATTGGAATGAATTAACAAAAACCTGAGCAAACTAGAATGCTATTTGGCACTAAACAGAGAGGCTACAGTATGTCTACACAGACCCACAAAGAATTCTAAACCAAATCCAATTTTTTTAATCTCCCATATCTATTAGGTGAAATACCACAGTGTGCCATAACAGCAACAAGATTTGTGACCTTTTGCCACAAGAACAGGGCAACCAGTGAAGAACAAACACCATTGTAAATACATATTTATGTTTATTTATTTTCCCTTTTGTACTTAACTATTTGCACATTGTTACACCTATATATATTTGAAATGTCTTTATTCCTTTGGAGAAAGAGAGAGAGAGAGAGACAAGAGAGAGAGACAAGTGAGATAGACAAGAGAGAGAGACACAAGAGACAAGAGAGAGAGACACAAGAGATGAGACAAGAGACAAGAGAGAGAGAGACAAGAGAGAGAGAGACAAGAACGAGAGAAACAAGAGAGAGAGACAAGAGAGAGAGACACAAGAGAGAGAGACACAAGAGAGAGAGACACAAGAGACAAGAGAGAGAGACACAAGAGACAAGAGAGAGAGAGACACAATCGACAAGAGAGAGAGAGACAAGAGAGAGAGACACAAGAGACGAGAGGGAGAAAGAGAGAAACAGGAAAGAGAGACAAGAAAGAGAGCGACACAAGAGACAGGAGCGAGAGAGAGACAAGAGAGAGAGACAAGAGACAAGAGAGAGAGAGACAAGAGACAAGAGAGAGACAAGAGTCAAGAGAGAGAGAGACAAGAGACAATAGAGAAACAAGAGACACAAGACAATAGAGAGACACAAGACAATAGAGAGACAAGAGAGAGAGACGAGAGAGAGAAACAAGAGAGAGAGAGACAAGAGACAAGAGAGAGACAAGAGAGAGAGAGACAAGAGAAAGAGAGAGAGAGACGAGAGAGAGAGACAAGAGATGAGAGAGAGAGACAAGAGACAAGAGAGACAAGAGACAAGCGAGAGAGAGAGAGACAATAGACAAGAGAGAGAGAGACTGAGACAAGAGACAAGAGAGAGACAAAGAGAGAGAGAGACAAGAGAAAGAGAGAGCGAGAGAGAGACAAGAGAGAGAGAGACAAGAGAGCGAGGACGAGAGAGAGACAAGAGAGAGAGAGACGAGAGAGAGAGAGAGAGACAAGAGACGAGAGAGAGACAAGAGAGAGAGAGACGAGAGAGAGAGACAAGAGAGAGACAAGAGAGAGACAAGAGAGAGAGAGACGAGAGAGAGAGAGACACAAGAGATGAGACAAGAGACAAGAGAGAGAGAGACAAGAAAGAGAGAGACAAGAGAGAGAGACACAAGAGACAAGAGAGAGAGACACAAGAGACAAGAGAGAGAGACACAAGAGATGCGACAAGAGACAAGAGAGAGAGAGACAAGAAAGAGAGAGAGACAAGAGAGAGAGACAAGAGAGAGAGACAAGAGAGAGAGACACAAGAGAGAGAGACACAAGAGACAAGAGAGAGAGACACAAGAGACAAGAGAGAGAGAGACACAATCGACAAGAGAGAGAGAGACAAGAGAGAGAGACACAAGAGACGATAGGGAGAAAGAGAGAAACAGGAGAGAGAGACAAGAGAGAGAGCGACACAAGAGACAGGAGCGAGAGAGAGACAAGAGAGAGAGACAAGAGACAAGAGACAAGAGAGAGAGAGACAAGAGACAAGAGAGAGACAAGAGACAAGAGAGAGACAAGAGTCAAGAGAGAGAGAGACAAGAGACAATAGAGAAACAAGAGACACAAGACAATAGAGAGACAAGAGAGAGAGACAAGAGAGAGAGACAAGAGAGACACAAGAGACAAGAGAGAGAGACACAAGAGACAAGAGAGAAAGACACAAGAGATGCGACAAGAGACGAGAGAGAGAGACAAGAAAGAGAGAGAGACAAGAGAGAGAGACAAGAGAGAGAGAGACAAGAGAGAGAG
Source organism: Salvelinus alpinus (assembly GCF_045679555.1). Lineage (NCBI taxonomy): Eukaryota > Metazoa > Chordata > Actinopteri > Salmoniformes > Salmonidae > Salvelinus > Salvelinus alpinus. Next base: position 95,329,471 of record NC_092090.1, read on the forward strand.
ACACAAGAGAGAGAGACACAAGAGACAAGAGAGAGAGACACAGGAGACAAGAGAGAGAGAGACACAATCGACGGGAGAGAGAGAGACAAGAGAGAGAGACACAAGAGACGAGAGGGAGAAAGAGAGAAACAGGAGAGAGAGACAAGAGAGAGAGCGACACAAGAGACAGGAGCGAGAGAGAGACAAGAGAGAGAGACAAGAGACAAGAGAGAGAGAGACAAGAGACAAGAGACAAGAGAGAGACAAGAGTCAAGAGAGAGAGAGACAAGAGACAATAGAGAAACAAGAGACACAAGACAATAGAGAGACAAGAGAGAGAGACAAGAGAGAGAGACAAGAGAGACACAAGAGACAAGAGAGAGAGACGAGAGAGAGAAACAAGAGAGAGAGAGACAAGAGAGATAGACAAGAGACAAGAGAGATACAAGAGAGAGAGAGAGAGAGAGAAAGAGACAAGAGAAAGAGAGAGAGACGAGAGAGAGAGACAAGAGATGAGAGAGAGAGACAAGAGACAAGCGAGAGAGAGAGACAATAGACAAGAGAGAGAGAGACTGAGACAAGAGACAAGAGAGAGACAAAGAGAGAGCGAGAGAGAGACGAGAGAGAGAGACAAGAGAGCGAGGACGAGAGAGAGACAAGAGAGAGAGAGACGAGAGAGAGAGAGAGAGACAAGAGACGAGAGAGAGACAAGAGAGAGAGAGACAAGAGAGAGAGAGACGAGAGAGAGAGACAAGAGAGAGACAAGAGAGAGAGAGACGAGAGAGAGAGAGAGAGAGACGAGAGAGAGACAAGAGAGAGAAAGATAGAGAGAGACAAGAGAGAGACAGAGAGACTCACTCATTAGGAGGAAAGTATTGACTTGAAAAGCAGTTTGTTTAGCATGAGAGATGAGTCAATGAGTTTCTCATCTCTGTATGTAATGCCTCAGATGCTATCAAAGTGTTTTCAATTTCGCAATCTGTTAAGACACACTGATGTATGCCAAGATATCAATGTTGTATAATTTCTACTGCTGGTCTCGACTACACTTTCTCTCAGCCTACTGATAATCACCTGAATCCTGTTCACCCTCCTAGTAACAACAGAACACTGACTGACTCGTGTTTAAAAAAAAACACTTTCAAAAAGGTACTCAACTGCACGGTGTCCATATTAGAACAGCCTCAATCTCAGCAGAACTTCTAATATGGACTTTCTCTACCGCACCTGCTGTCTCTAACTCTGAATGATCGGCTTTGAAAGCCAACTGACATTTACTCCTGAGGTGCTGACCTGTACAACCACTGTGATTATTATTATTTGACCCTGCTGGTCATCTATGAACATTTGAACATCTTGGCCATGTACTGTTATAATCTCCACCCGGCACAGCCAGAAGAGGACTGGCCACCCCTCAGAGCCTGGTTCCTCTCTAGGTTTCATCCTAGGTTCCTGCCTTTCTAGGGAGTTTTTCCTAGCCACCGTGCTTCTACGTCTCCATTACTTGCTGTTTGGGGTTTTTAGGCTGGGTTTCTGTACAGCATTTTGTGACATCGGATGATGTAAAAAGGGCTTTATAAATAAATGTGATTGATTGACATCATACCTTTATCTCCTTTTGTTTGATATGACGTGTTCGTGTGATGTTAGGTGAGGACATGTCCCTGGTCCCTCTATAACAGAGCCCTGGTGCTGTGCTCCTCTTTCTAAAATATAGACAGAGATTAAGTCCAGAGATTAAATCCATTTTTCAGTGTCTTCAAACGCCCATGGCTCAGCAGTTTGGCACTGATAGAGGGGAATGCCTTTGTTTACACTAGGGCTTGCATCAGCCTGAAAATACATATTTTACTACGGTACACTAGCTTTCTTACTACTTGTTTTACACCAGTTAGCCAATGTAACATCAACAAACAAATCAACATTCAAATATGGATAGTAACATATCGCGTGGATAATTGGCACCCTATTTCCCAATATCGTGCACTACTTTTCATCAGTGCCCTGTGCCAGGAGTGCACAAAAAACATGGAATAGCGTGCCATTTGGGAGACATACTTTCGATCATTGAAAGATTACTTTTTTTGGGGGGGGAGTCCATATTGGTGTGGATTAAGACATGTGCACAGCTGTGAATATTTGTAGTTACATCCTGGCATCTATTGAATTGGCTGCTTCTTCTTCTGTCTCTGGCCATATTCAGGAATGTGATGGGAGGCCAGGACAGGCCGAGGCGGCAGATGCCTGGGAAAGCTCGGGCCCTGGAATACAGCCTCCGATATCACAGCCGAAGTAACACCTGCTCCTCACTCTAGAGGGAAAGAAAGAGTGTGAGAGAGAGAGAGAGAGAGAGAGAGAGAGAGAGACAGAGAGGAGGGAGAGAAAGAGAGAAAGAGAAAAAGGGTGGTGGGAGAAAGAGAGCGAGAGAAAGGGGAGGAGGGGGGAGAGAAAGAGAGAGAAAGAAAAAGATGGACAGAGAGGAAAGCAAGTCTCTTTGATGATAACAAGTCCAGTCTTAGAGGGACTGACGGACTGAGGGAGACGTGGAGGGAGAGCGGTGGTGATAAGCTACTAGGAGGATGAGAGGGAGAGACACAAGCTTCTTATCAGATCTCCTCCTCTGTGTCTTAATTGTGGAAATGCGAAGCACAGTAATTAAATCACCCACAGGAGATCAGATTCTGATTGCCGTCTGCGTGTTCAGTGAGATACACGTGAGAGTGAGGGAATGAACTTCGTCGTGTGTGTTTTTTGCTGAATAGAGTTGGTCTTATCAGATTGCAAATTGCGAGCAATTGCTCTTGTAGAATGATTCATCAAGGCTTTTTTTTTACTGTCCACACGAGACACTCGAAGGATATCTCCCTTTTGTTTCACTGCTGTCCGCGCTAAATGATTTTTCGCTTTCCGCTCTGATTCCAGTTTCCAATTGAAGTCACCAGAGGAGGCTGGTAGGGGGGAGCTGTAGGAGGACAGTCTCAATCTAATGGCCGGAATGGAATAAATGGAACGTTATCAAACAAATCAAACATATGGAAACCATGTTTGACTCAGTTCCATTTATGACATTCCAGCCATTACAATGAGCCCGTCCTCCTATAGCTCCTCCCAACAGCCTCCTCTGGAAGTCACGCAACATGTGCACGCACGCACCCACACACACACACACAGACATTGTATGACTACACACCACCCTATTCAGCACGATGGACAGTGTGACTACAGCACTGTACAGTACGGCCTGACCTGGATTATTTGTCAGCAACCAAACCTCACTGCCTTGCTGCCTGTACAGACAGATCGGTTGTGTGCATCACAGTATGGTGTAAAAGCACAGCACACTAACCTGGGTCAAAATCTAGGACAAATATTGGACTGCATTGGAGTTAAAACACACATTTCAATCCTTGTCATCACCAGGGAAATTAAATAATTGTGTGTCTGCCTTTCTCTTACAGATTTTGACCAAGGCGAGTGTGACAAAACAAATTCTGAATCTATACGATCAGCTAGACATTCAGAGAACCTCATTTCAAAGCTTTTAGAGACAACATAACCAATGATATGTTCAGGATAGAATTACCCTCTCCTCTCCTTGTTATTTCAACATGCTTCACTGCTCTAACAGAGAGGTGATTATCTGAAACTGCTCTCTCTCTCCCGAGTGTCCCTTCCCTGGCCCCTAGAATGAGATGTTCACACAGCATCGAATGCACCGTGAAGTCAATGCCGAGTAGAGGTGGCAGCTGACCGCCCGAGCTCTGACACGGGTCGGCGTGTATCCCACGGCAACGAACCACTGCTGCTACTGTTAACCACCAGGGTGTCATTAAGTCTCCAAGGCCACATTAATCTATCATCACATCAGAGATAGAGAGATCGAGAGGGAGGACAAAGGAGGGAGGTAGGAGAAAGAAAGAAAGGTGTTTGAGAGAGGTCAAGAACTTGTTAGGGTGAGTGAAGGACTACAATGGGAGGAGACAGATCGAATGCCATAATCAACAACTAGGACATTGTCTAATTTCAGGTAACGTGTGGAAAATTGTCTCAAATGCCAACGTGATCACTGGGGAGCACCGAGTTAGATTAGGGTGGAATTGAAAATGACAAATCTATGCTTCCTCATCTGGGCTCAGTGGCTAAAGGTTCTACAGTGCACTTCTTTCTCAGATGTTACCTGGTCAAGACTGGACGGTGTCCATATTAGGACAGGCTCAATCTCAGCAGGACTTGTTTTCAATCTCAGCAGGACTTGTTTTCAATCTCAGCAGGACTTGTTTTCAATCTCAGCAGGACTTGTTTTCAATCTCAGCAGGACTTGTTTTCAATCTCAGCAGGACTTGTTTTCAATCTCAGCAGGACTTGTTTTCAATCTCAGCAGGACTTGTTTTCAATCTCAGCAGGACTTGTTTTCAATCTCAGCAGGACTTGTTTTCAATCTCAGAAGGACTTGTTTTAATCTCAGCATGACTTGTTTCAATCTTAGCAGGACTTGTTTTCAATCTCAGCAGGACTTGTTTTCAATCTCAGCAGGACTTGTTTTCAATCTCAGCAGGACTTGTTTTCAATCTCAGCAGGACTTGTTTCAATCTCAGCAGGACTTGTTTTCAATCTCAGCAGGACTTGTTTTCAATCTCAGAAGGACTTGTTTCAATCTCAGCATGACTTGTTTCAATCTCAGAAGGACTTGTTTCAATCTCAGCAGGACTTGTTTTCAATCTCAGCAGGACTTGTTTTCAATCTCAGCAGGACTTGTTTTCAATCTCAGCAGGACTTGTTTCAATCTCAGCAGGACTTGTTTTCAATCTCAGCAGGACTTGTTTTCAATCTCAGCAGGACTTGTTTTCAATCTCAGCAGGACTTGTTTTCAATCTCAGCAGGACTTGTTTTCAATCTCAGCAGGACTTGTTTTCAATCTCAGCAGGACTTGTTTCAATCTCAGCAGGACTTGTTTTCAATCTCAGCAGGACTTGTTTTCAATCTCAGCAGGACTTGTTTCAATCTCAGCAGGACTTGTTTTCAATCTCAGCAGGACTTGTTTTCAATCTCAGAAGGACTTGTTTCAATCTCAGCATGACTTGTTTCAATCTCAGAAGGACTTGTTTCAATCTCAGCAGGACTTGTTTTCAATCTCAGCAGGACTTGTTTTCAATCTCAGCAGGACTTGTTTTCAATCTCAGCAGGACTTGTTTTCAATCTCAGCAGAACTTGTTTCAATCTCAGCAGGACTTGTTTCAATCTCAGAAGGACTTGTTTCAATCTCAGCATGACTTGTTTCAATCTCAGAAGGACTTGTTTCATTCTCAGCATGACTTGTTTCAATCTCAGAAGGACTTGTTTCAATCTCAGCAGGACTTGTTTCAATCTCAGCAGGACTTGTTTCAATCTCAGTAGGACTTGTTTCAATCTCAGTAGGACTTGTTTCAATCTCAGTAGGACTTGTTTCAATCTCAGCAGGACTTGTTTCAATCTCAGCAGGACTTGTTTCAATCTTAGCAGGACTTGTTTCAATCTGTTTCAATCTCAGCAGGACTTGTTTCAATCTGTTTCAATCTCAGCAGGACTTGTTTCAATCTCAGTAGGACTTGTTTCAATCTCAGTAGGACTTGTTTCAATCTCAGCAGGACTTGTTTTCAATCTCAGTAGAACTTGTTTCAATCTCAGCAGGACTTGTTTCAATCTCAGCAGGACTTGTTTCAATCTCAGTAGGACTTGTTTCAATCTCAGCAGGACTTGTTTCAATCTCAGTAGGTGGGAGGCATGTAACATTCACAACATTGTATAATTTTGTCATCAGTATAAAAAATATTCCTCATTATTGAACGATTGATTATGTATACATTATGAACATAAATAGTTTTCACCCCATTATGTTATCCTTCTTAAATGACCCCTTTAGAGTATAGTGGTGCCTGAGTACTGCATGTACAATAATAATGACAGCCTTTTGTGTGAATGGCACTTGATAATTCCAATCCTTCTCTTCACACTGTTCTGTTGTCGCTCTGGGTTAAAGTTTCCCCTAGGTTCAGATCTAGAATCAGATTCCCCTCACCAATCCTAACCTTAACCCTTAGTTGAGGAAAATGCAAAACTGACCCAGGATCTCACCATGTAAATCTTGAACAGAAACACATGGAAAAAGATCATTTTGAAGATCACTTTTGATAAATCTAATACTCATCTTTCAAAAAAATTGCACACAGCAGGTGAAGAAAAGGTAAAAGTTGTGAATTGTGTTCAGAAACCGTTGGTGACAGGCGAAATGCTGTGTGTGAAATTCAGAAACCGTTGGTGACAGGCGAAATGCTGTGTGTGAAATTCAGAAACCGTTGGTGACAGGCGAAATGCTGTGTGTTGAATTCAGAAACCGTTGGTGACAGGCGAAATGCTGTGTGTGAAATTCAGAAACCGTTGGTGACAGGTGAAATGCTACGCATGAAATTCAGAAACCGAAATGGTGACAGGCGAAATGGTACGCGTGGGATTCCAAGAGGCATCCATGCAAGGTGGCAGCTTGTACTGCCCATACTGACTCTTACTGTACTGCCCATACTGACGCTTACTGTACTGCCCATACTGATTCTTACTGTACTGCGCATACTGATTCTTACTGTACTGCCCATACTGATTCTTACTGTACTGCCCATACTGATTCTTACTGTACTGCCCATACTGATTCTTACTGTACTGCCCATACTGACTCTTACTGTACTGCCCATACTGACTCTTACTGTACTGCCCATACTGATTCTTACTGTACTGCCCATACTGACTCTTACTGTACTGCCCATACTGACTCTTACTGTACTGCCCATACTGATTCTTACTGTACTGCCCATACTGATTCTTACTGTACTGCCCATACTGACTCTTACTGTACTGCCCATACTGACTCTTACTGTACTGCCCATACTGATTCTTACTGTACTGCCCATACTGACTCTTACTGTACTGCCCATACTGATTCTTACTGTACTGCCCATACTGACTCTTACTGTACTGCCCATACTGATTCTTACTGTACTGCCCATACTGATTCTTACTGTACTGCCCATACTGACTCTTACTGTACTGCCCATACTGACTCTTACTGTACTGCCCATACTGATTCTTACTGTACTACCCATACTGATTCTTACTGTACTGCCCATACTGACTCTTACTGTACTGCCCATACTGATTCTTACTGTACTGCCCATACAGATTCTTACTGTACTGCCCATACTGACTCTTACTGTACTGCCCATACTGATTCTTACTGTACTGCCCATACTGATTCTTACTGTACTGCCCATACTGACTCTTACTGTACTGCCCATACTGACTCTTACTGTACTGCCCATACTGATTCTTACTGTACTGCCCATACTGACTCTTACTGTACTGCCCATACTGATTCTTACTGTACTGCCCATACTGATTCTTACTGTACTGCCCATACTGACTCTTACTGTACTGCCCATACTGATTTTTACTGTACTGCCCATACTGACTATTACTGTACTGCCCATACTGATTCTTACTGTATTGCCCATACTGACTCTTACTGTACTGCCCATACTGACTCTTACTGTACTGCCCATACTGATTTTTACTGTACTGCCCATACGGACTCTTACTGTACTGCCCATACTGATTCTTACTGTATTGCCCATACTGACTCTTACTGTACTGCCCATACTGACTCTTACTGTACTGCCCATACTGATTCTTACTGTACTGCCCATACTGATTCTTACTGTACTGCCCATACTGATTCTTACTGTACTGCCCATACTGATTCTTACTGTACTGCCCATACTGATTCTTACTGTACTGCCCATACTGACTCTTACTGAGGCCTGTAGAAAAAGACCCATCATGCTACAGCGGACACACCACAGCAAACGTGGGGCTTGAAAGCCACAAAAGGTCACACACTCATATGTTCATACACGCACACACACACACACACACACACACACACACACACACACACACACACACACACACACACACACACACACACACACACACACACACACACACACACACACACACACACACACACACACACACACACACACACACACACACACACACACACACAGACACACATAACCGCCAGGACTCTGCTTTGTGCCCTCTCAGGTGTCTCCTGGCTGTGATACAGTGCTTGTGAACGGGAAGGAGATGCGGGGTAGACAGTCTCTGATGGTCAACTTCACCTACCTGTACCTGAGCACCCAGCTGGAGCTGACTGTGTGGGTGCCTCGTCTGCCCCTGCAGATGGATGTGTCTGACACAGAACTCAGCCAGGTCAAGGGATGGAGGGTGCCCATCTTTTCCAACAAGAGGTAAAAAGAGAGAGAGAGAGAGAGAGAGAGAGAGAGAGAGAGATTTAGTTATTTAGTTATAAGTTAGTTATAGTTTCATTTTCTTTCAATTTTTATATTTATTACATTACATTCGACTATTGACTGTTACCATTTTATTGTTACTATTTTTATATTAAATTTTCTATTATTATTTACTACCATTCTATATTATTATTTGTCATTGTTTATAATTTTATTACAATGTATATTGTATACATTGTTGCTTTGGCAATATTGACACAATGTTTTACATGCCAATAAAGCAGCTTGAATTTGAATTTGACTTTGAGAGAGAGAGAGAGAGAGAGAGAGAGAGAGAGAGAGAGAGAGAGAGAGAGAGAGAGAGAGAGAGAGAGAGAGAGAGAGAGAGATGGTGGGTACGGGTGTGTATTCCTGTTCTATGTCCTATTCTAAATGTTTTATCTGCATGTGGGTTTGGGAAATGATGTGTTGTATTGGGCATGGTGTGTAGGGGTCTGTATAGGGCTTTATTTTCTAATGCAGGATGTGGGTAGTAAGTGTGAAACAACATTATGGAAAAGAAGCCAGCGCTTCCTGCTATTTCCTGCCAGGTCAAGGTTTTTGAAGGATACAGCTGTTATTAAGGACTACTATTATTAGGTCATATTCTTGCATCACTCACTGCTCACAGCTTCTGACATGCATGTACCTACAGCAGACTAGACTTCCTGAATACATCTGTCAAGCCATGGGACATTGAAGCATTGGACGCCTTCTTTCCCCATTTAGTCGCAAGTACATGTTATGGTCTCTCTCTCTCAAGGTTCCATTTCAGTAGGTTTCATGTTGCTCTGTCATGTGACTCCATTTGGAGCCTGAGATGAGAGGGGAGGAGGGTGCTGCTGTTGTTACCGCCGATGTCTGCCTGCCTGCCCAGCCAACGACCTTCACTCTCTCTGCAGGGCCCATTTTTCAATTTGGCCAATTTTTGTTTCCTTGCCTTTAAAGACGGCCCCCCCACCAGTCACCACACCGAGGCGCCTAGCCCTCTGGGAAATGGGGCAGGATTCCTGTAATCTCGCCAGTGTTTTAGACACAAGGAGGGTGAGGGGGGGGGGGGGGGGGGTGTTGTTAAGAGATGTGTGTGCTCACATAGGTTTTTGTAAGTGGTTTTTCAGCTTCAATCCAATTACACAGAGCTGAAAAACCGTCAGAAACTCCAGACGCTGTGGAGTGAAGATTCTAGACAACATCAAACCCTTACTGTGCTTTTTGAACAAACTAATCCAGTGGATGAATGTTTTGCCAGCCTACTGGTATTAGCAGGAACAAACATGTGCTGCAGGGGCAGTTGGTTCATGACCAACATCTCTATGTCCCTCTTCCCCCTCCGTAGGCCCACCCGCGACAGTGAGGATGACGAGGATGATGAGAGGAAGGGCAAAGGCTGCACGCTACAGTACCAGTATGCCCTGGTGAGGGTACTCACCCACTTTGTGGCGGAGCCAGCAGCCCCTGGCGGGGAGCTGGTCTACATGCTGGGGGTGGACTGGCAGGCAGACATCACAGACCTGGTTCTGGACTACCTGAAGGTGGAAGACCCACGCATTGCCCGGCTGCTGGAGGGACGCGTCCTGATGGGCAAGGACCTGGGCATCACCACCATCCAGGTACACACTTAGCCCACTGAGCTAAACCCTGGGCATCACCACCATCCAGGTACACACTTAGCCCACTGAGCTAAACCCTGGGCCTCATCACCATCCAGGTACACACTTAGCCCACTGAGCTAAACCCTGGGCCTCATCACCATCCAGGTACACACGTAGCCCACTGAGCTAAACCCTGGGCCTCATCACCATCCAGGTACACACTTAGCCCACTGAGCTAAACCCTGGGCCTCATCACCATCCAGGTACACACTTAGCCCACTGAGTTAAACCCTGGGCCTCATCACCATCCAGGTACACACTTAGCCCACTGAGCTAAACCCTGGGCCTCATCACCATCCAGGTACACACTTAGCCCACTGAGTTAAACCCTGGGCCTCATCACCATCCAGGTACACACTTTCCACCACCATCAACAAAACACCAAATTATGGAATTTCTCGTGGAAGAATGGTGTTGTATCCCTCCAATAGAGTTCCAGACACTTGTAGAATCTATGCCACGGCGCATTGAAACCGTTTTGTCTCGTGGTGGCACAATGCCATATTAAGACACTATGTTGGTGTTTTCTTTATTTTGGTAGTTACCTGTATACCAGTTCCTTTCCAAAACATCAGCTGTCTGTTTACATTTGCATAGAATTAATTTTTTGTGGAGTAATGGCATGATTCCCATATCGAAAATCAGATTGAAGGGCTTTTTTTCCCCCACAAACATAGCCATGTTGATTCATTCCCTTGCAGCGCGGCAGCTATAAGCCCTCACACACATCATTATAAACTCAATTAGCTGTCAGATTTGGGCTGTAATCTCAGTGGTGATGGTATAATGCTGAGAGCACTGCATCGTTCTCTGTGGCCTCATTACCGCATTTCAATAAGACAATACGACCAGCAAAGAATAAATAAATGAAGACGACAAAACAATTTCCAGCCGTTTAGCTGTCACGCCAGAAGCCCTTTTGCCATTGGCCCATGAAAAGATGACGTCACACGTCCCATCCATCGTCCTAATTACATTCTCTCAGCGAGTGATGACAACACTACAAACTACTTTTATGTGTTAGCATATCTGCTGTTCCTTAATGGGATTATTTTATCTGTGTGTTTTGTTTGTGTGTGTGTGTGTGTGTGTGTGTGTGTGTGTGTGTGTGTGTGTGTGTGTGTGTGTGTGTGTGTGTGTGTGTGTGTGTGTGTGTGTGTGTGTGTGTGTGTGTGTGTGTGTGTGTGTGTGTGTGTGTGTGTGAGTGAGTGAGTGAGTGAGTGAGTGAGTGAGTGAGTGAGTGAGTGAGTGAGTGAGTGAGTGAGTGAGTGAGTGAGTGAGTGAGTGAGTGAGTGAGTGAGTGAGTGAGTGAGTGAGTGAGTGAGTGAGTGAGTGAGTGAGTGTGTGAGTGAGTGAGTGAGTGAGTGAGTGAGTGAGTGAGTGAGTGAGTGAGTGAGTGAGTGAGTGAGTGCGTGCGTGTGAGCGCATGCTCACTTAAGTCTTCAGAAATGATTTTGCAGCTCAAATGAAATTGCACGACGATGAACAAGTACACACAGGCAATCACCGTTGGTTGAATCACACTGGTTGAATCAACGTTGTTTTCCGACATGGAATAGACGTTGAATTGATGTCTGTGCCGAGTGAGAAGTGTGTTTAAGGAGGTAGCTGGGGGGAGTGTAACAGTTTCTGGAAACATCTGGGTGTGTGTCACACCCATCCAGCCAGGGACCGGAGCCTCAAACATCCACGCAGCACGGAAATCCCACAGATGGCTCTCTAACACCAATATAATTGAAACTCCAAAGACATGGGATGGGAATTTCTACTGAGTTGTCCCTCGTTGCTATAAGCCGTCAGGACTCTTTAGGTTTTTTGATGTTTCAATTTCTCCTTCTCCCTCTCCCACTACCTCCTCTCTCTCTTTCTCTCTCACACGGAGAGAGAAGTCCCAGTGGTGTCAATCAACAAGTGGCGGCCTGCCGTGGTGGTGAGGGGTATCAGCTTGACTATGACATGTTTGTTCTCCGATATCTTTTTACACCAATCACATTCAGCTGTCTTCTGGCGCACAGCAATTTTGTTGAATGCTTTTCTAATCTCTGGTCCCTGTCTATTCTTTAGGATAAGTTGTCTTGGTTGAATGTTGACATGTTTAAGTATACAGTATGGCTGGTGAGTGTGAGACAGACAGGAAGTGGCTGCTGAAGTATATGGCTGGTGCAGGGAAACACAGTGTGAGACAGACAGGAAGTGGCTACTGAAGTATATG
>NC_092090.1:95649194-95806694 GCF_045679555.1 Salvelinus alpinus
CTTGGTCTTTTACCAAATAGGGCTATCTTCTGTATACCACCTCTACCATGTCACAACACAACTGATTGGATCAAACGCATTAAGAAGGAAAGAAATTCCACAAATTAACTTTAAAAAAGGCACACCTGTTAATTGAAAAGCATTCCATGTGACTACCTCATGAAGCTGGTTGAGAGAATGCCAAGAGTGTGCAAAGCTGTCATCAAGGCAAAGGGTGGCTACTTTGATGAAATATATTTAGATTTGGTAACACTTTTTTGGTTACTACATGATTCCATATGTGTTATTTCATCGTTTTGAAAAATAGAAAAATAGTAAAAATAAAGAAAAACCCTTGAATGAGTAGGTGCGTCCAAACTTTTGACTGCTGCTGTATATACACTACCATTCAAAAGTTTGGGGTCACCTAGAAATGTCCTTGTTTTTGAAAGAAAAGCACATTTTTTTGTCCATTAAAATAACATCAAATTGATCAGAAATACAGTGTCAACATTGTTAATGTTGTAAATGACTATTGTAGCTGGAAACAGCTGATTTAAGATAGAATATCCACATAGGCGTACAGAGGTCCATTGTCAGCAACCATACCTCCTGTGTTCCAATGGCACGTTGTGTCTGATAATCCAAAATTATCATTTTAAAAGGCTAATTGATCATTAGAAAACCCTTTTGCAATTATGCTAGCACAGCTGAAAACTGTTGTGCTGGTTAAAGAAGCAAGAAAACTGGCCTTCTTTAGACTAGTTGAGTTTCTGGAGCATCAGCATTTGTGGGTTCGATTACAGGCTCAAAATGGCCAGAAACAAAGAACAAAGATCAGACTATCCTTGTTCTGAGAAATGAAGGCTATTCAATGCAAGAAATTGCCAAGAAACGACTCCGGGATGCTGTTCCTCTGTCCAGTGTCTGTGTTCTTTTGCCCATCTAAATCTTTTCTTTTTGTTGGCCAGTCTGAGATAAGGCTTTTTCTTTGAAACTCTGCCTAGAAGGCCAGCATCCCGGAGTCGCCTCTTCACTGTTGACATTGAGACTGGTGTTTTGCGGGTACTATTTAATAAAGCTGCCATTTGAGCACTCGTGAGGACTCTGTTTCTCAAACTAGACACTCTAATGTACTTGTCCTCTTGCTCAGTTGTGCACTGTGGCCTCCCACTCCTCTTTCTATTCTGGTTAGAGCCAGTTTGCTCTGTCCCGTGAAGGGAGTATTACACAGTGTTGTACGAGATCTTCAGTTTCTTGGCAATTTCTCGCATGGAATAGCCTTCATTTCTCAGAATGGTTGTTGATAATGGGCCTCTTTACACCTATGTAGATATTCCATAACAAATCAGCCATTTCCAGCTACAATAGTCATTTTAACGTTAACCATGTCTACACTGTATGGATGGCCCTTGGGGCAGCAGGTAGCCTAGTGGTTAGAGCCTTGGGCCACTAACTGAAAGGTTGCTAGATCAAATCCCTGAGCTGACAAGGAAAAAATCTGCCGTTCTTCCCCCGAACAAGGCAGTTAACCCACTGTTCCTAGACTGTCATTGTAAATAAGAATTTGTTCTTAACTGATTTGCCTAGTTAAATAAAGTTCTGATCAATTTGATGTTATATCAATGGACAAAAAATGTGTTTTTCTTTCAAAAACCATGACATTTCTAAGTGACCCCAAACTTTTGAACAGTAGTGGATATCAAGCAAGTATTTTTGTATTTCACAAATATTATCAGATTAACTGTTTTGTAAAGATAATAATCAGACTCAAATACATTTAGTACAAAAATATAGTGCACTGGGCCTTTACTAGTCCTGTATTAGTGACCAATATAGACGTCTTTAGCGAGGGTATTCTTTTTTTTCTGCATTCTCCTCTTGTTGGCAAAAAACGCAGTACCCCCACCCCTAAACTACTTCCTGTGGCTATGGACACACCTCCGCCACACCTTAATTTATTCCATCTCCATCCGAAACGAAAAGAGGGTGAATAGCATGCTATTCTCATGTTTAAATTCTATGTCAGAATACGCACAGAGAGAAAAGTGCATAAAAAGGGAAATAAGTTCCCTTTATCCTCGCTTAACTTGGGTCTGAATCGGGCCCATTAACAAAATCATAATTTTTTTGTAATTAACCCAAATGTAATATTATATTGTACGATTTGTGACTCCAATGATTCCAATGGCTCCTCCAACTGTGTTGAGTCCTAAAGCTTGAGAGGTTGCCATGGAACCAGAGAGTAAAGGTCACTGCCTTGGGCAAATGTAAGAATCAGTGGTGCAGTTTCATTAGTTCGTTTCTAGTCATAGACCCGGTGGATTAGAGGCTCGTTATTGGTATCTATTGAGCTGTCATGAAATGCATAATAATGTGCCTAACAGATACAGTCTCATGCCTTCATTAATGGACGTTGTGAGATCACATTTGTAAACACAAACCGTATGATTGTTATCGCTCTCTGGTCTGATACGCTTGAATTGATGCTTGTGTAGAGCACTGCATTGTGTCAAGGCCTGTCCTATTGTAATATTATTCCATAGCTCAAAGGGTCTCCTGACAAGTTCCCCACTCAGAGTTTTATTCTCCACAGAAAATAACACTAATGTGCAAATTGAGTGTTAAACCTTTGCTAAATTAATATTGTAGTTTAATTGCTGCAGAATAGCAACACAATACAATATACATGTAATTAGATACCTCCAGCTAGGCTTTTTTAATTCCCTGGAACTTTGAAATAAAGTTTTTAAATTAGTGTCTTAATCAAAAAGAAAAAATGAAATCCGGCAAGGCCAAGAAATATGCAGGTTTCTAGCAGACTTTTGAGAAGCCTGTAACTTACTCTTCGTGCTCACCGAGAGGCAGTGAAACAAGAAGCAGGGGACGAGAAAGTAGCTACCAACAGTACTTCAACTTACCCAGCAAGCTTATTAGGTTTCCATCTTTCGAATGATTAGGTGCATGTAGCTTTGAAATGGAACCGGACGTCAGTTTCTTTAATGAACTGTGAAAACACAAAGCAATTAATCTTCCATTAAATGCTAGCTGAACAGGCACTTCACTCTGAATGAACAAGTTTTTCAGCCCTGCCTTCCCACTTTTGAAATGTGTGACTGCTCCACCAGGCTGTGGTGGTGAGCCTCCAGTGGGAATTGGTGGACATAAATCATGGTTTGAGGGTTTAGCTGGGAAGGCCTGTCACACAATGGAGGCCATCTTGGTTACAGAGCCTCAATACCCTCTGCAATCTGTCCTTTATGCTTGACTTTGGCGTGACAGATTTCTTTCATAAGCATAAAGTGACATGGCGGAGCTTTAAACTTAATTTTCAGACCAGGGAGGCAGTGTAGGTGTTAGAGCCTCTGAACGCATTCCCCGCCATTTTCCCTAGCCCCTCCCACGGGCTTCCTGCCTTCCTCCCTGTTTTTCAATGTTACAATGACACGTGAAATAGTTCCCTGATTGTCAGGAGGATATCAAAAATCATGTCGAAACAATGTCTGCTCTTTCAACCGTTTAAAAGCACAACAAAGTTCAAATGGGAATAGAAGGTCAGATATTGTTGATTTATACAACTTAATGTGTTATCACTGTGCTTCATCTAATAGCACGACCAAATGACCTGTATTGCAGTTGTGATTACATTAAAAGTACATCATGCCAGTGATCAATGCTGTTCAATATTCTGCACCGTTTATTATAGCAATTGTTAAGAACTCCACGAACCTGAGACCTTTGCACGCTGTCTCGAACATGCACGCTGTCTTGAACATCCACGCTGTCTTGAACATGCACGCTGTCTCGAACATGCACGCTGTCTCGAACATGCACGCTGTCTCGAACATGCACGCTGTCTCGAACATGCACGCTGTCTCGAACATGCACGCTGTCTCGAACATGCACGCTGTCTCGAACATGCACGCTATCTCGAACATGCACGCTGTCTCGAACATGCACGCTATCTCGAACATGCACGCTGTCTCGAACATGCACGCTGTCTCGAACATGCACGCTATCTCGAACATGCACGCTGTCTCGAACATGCACGCTGTCTCGAACATGCACGCTGTCTCGAACATGCACGCTGTCTCGAACATGCACGCTGTCTCGAACATGCACGCTGTCTTGAACATGCACGCTGTCTTGAACATGCACGCTATGTTGAACATGCACGCTATCTTGAACATGCACGCTGTCTTGAACATGCACGCTGTCTTGAACACCTTTCTATGATTACATAAGAAGACATTTATAGTTACAGGAATCTCAAAATGTGGCCGTGGATTTGTTACTAATTTTAAGGTTGAATAAATACTGTTACATTAGTTTGTAAGATAGCCTTAACATTATTACAAAAGTAATATTGAATTGTGTTTGGTTGACAACGCAACCAAATATCAACATTTAAAGGATATGTAATGTAGCTAATGCTTTGATAGTTTAAATCTGAGCCACTGGCTTAATCCTTTAACTTTTGGTTTAGTTGGAGGCGTGAATCCAACATGCCATTTGTTAACTTGTCGACAAGTTAATAGTCTATTTACTGTATTGCAAAAGTGATGTTGAATTGTGTTTGGTTGTCAACGCAACCAGACATCAACATGTGAAGGAGAAGTGTTTTTGGGGTTTGAGTTTGGGTTTGGGTTTGAGTTTGGGTTTAGGTTTATTTTATTTTTACAGAGACAGTGCACATTAATCAACGTTTCAGTAAAAGTGCCGGTTTTAGCCAGCCGGCTAATTTTCAACGACAGTCCCTGGGCAGGTTATTAAAAACAATTACAATATAGACAATCATTGAGCAGTGAGCACACGCAGAGCAACATAGGACAAGCAAGACATAGCATACAGACAGAGCAACATAGCACAAACAGCAACAATACTTTTTCTGTGCCATTGTCTTAGTCTGGCTTCCATTCCAGTTTGTCTACAAATTAATAATAATTGATATGTTGGATTCACTTCTCCATCTCAACCAAGAATAAAAGTTAAAGAATAGGACTAAATCAAATCAAACCTTATTTAAAGTGCATTTCAAGTTTGATTTGATTTATAGTAGTTCTTTTTGATTGAGATGATGACGTGAATCCAACATATGAATTAAATCAAATCAAAGTTTATTGGTCACGTACACAGATTTGCAGATGTTATCGCAGGTGCAGCGAAATGCTTGTTTCTAGCTTTTATTATTATTAATTAAAGCCAGACTAAGCCGGTGGCACAGATGGAACTATGCAAGCAGAAGATACATCTATTTAGTTGCGGTGACAACCAAACACAATTCAATATCCAGTTTGTCTATAAACTGCCCTTTAAATAAAGTTTGATTTGATTTAGTTCTATTGTTTAACTTAGATGTTTGGTTGAGATGGAGACATGAATCAAATATATAAATTATTAACATGAAGATTATATTCGAAATCAACCAGAGCTTGAAACCCTCGGCTTACTATATGAACTCAGCAAAGAAAGAAGCGTCCCTTTTTCAGGACCCTGTCTTTCAAAGATAATTCGTAAAAATCCAAATAACTTCACAGATCTTCATTGTTTTTTAATTTTATTTCACCTTTATTTAACCAGGTAGGCCAGTGGAGAACAAGTTCTCATTTATAACTGCAACCTGGCCAAGATAAAGCAAAGCAGTGTGACCAAAACAACAACACAGAGTTACACATAAACAAACGTACAGTCAATAACACAAAAGAAAAGAAAAATAGGAAAATCTATGTACAGTGTGTGTAAATGTAGAAGATCAGGGAGGTAAGACAATAAATAGGCCATAGAGGTGAAAATAATTACAATTTAGCATTAATACTGGAGTGATAGATGTGCAGATGATGATGTGCACGTAGAGATACTGGGGTGCAAAAGAGCAAGAGGGTAAGTAATAATATGGGGATGAAGTAGTCGGGTGTGCTATTTACAGATTGGCTGTGTATACGTACAGTGATCGATAAGCTGCTCAGACAGCTGATGCTTAAAGTTAGAGAGGGAGATATAAGTCTCCAGCTTCAGAGATTTTTGCAATTCGTTCCAGTCATTGGCAGCAGAGAACTGGAAGGAAAGGTGGCCAAAGTAAGTGTTGGCTTTGGGGATGACCAGTACAATATACCTGCTGGAGTGCGTGCTACGGGTGGGTGATGCTATGGTGACCAGTGAGCTGAGTGGTGGGGCTTTACCTAGCAAAGACTTATAGATGACCTGGAGCCAGTGGGTTTGGCGACGTATATGTAGTGAGGGCCAGCCAACGAGAGCATACAGGTCACAGTGGTGGGTAGTATATGGGAATTTGGAGTTAAAACGGATGGCACTGTGATAGACTACATCCAGTTTGTTGAGTAGAGTGTTGGGGGCTATTTTGGAAATGACATCGCCGAAGTCTAGGATCGGTAGGATCGGTTTGGCGGCATGAGTGAAGGAGGGTTTGTTGCGAAATAGGAAGCCAATACTAGATTTCATTTTGGATTGGAGATGCTTAATGTGAGTCTGGAAGGAGAGTTTACAGTCTAACCAGACACCTAGGTATTTGTAGTTGTCCACATATTCTAAGTCAGAACCGTCCAGAGTAGTGATGCTAGTCGGGCGGGAGGGTGCGGGCAGCAATCGGTTGAAGAGCATGCACTTAGTTTAACTAGCATTTAAAAGCCGTTGGAGGCCACGGAAGGAGTGTTGTATGTCATTGAAGCTCGTTTGGAGGTTTGTTAGCACAGTGTCCAAAGAAGGGCCAGAAGTATACAGAATGGTGTCGTCTGCATAGAGGTGGATTAGAGAATCACCAGCAGCAAGAGCGACATCATTGATGTATACAGAGAAAAGAGTCGGCCTGAGAATTGAACCCTGTTGCACCCCCATAGAGACTGCCAGAGGTCCGGACAACAGGCCCTCCGATTTGACACACTGAACTCTATCTGAGAAGTAGTTGGTGAACCAGGCGAGGCAGTCATTTGAGAAGCCAAGGCTATTGAGTCTGCCGAGAAGAATGCAGTGATTGACAGAGTCGAAAGCCTTGGCCAGGTCGATGAAGACGGCTGCACAGTACTGTCTTTTATCGATGGTGGTTATGATATCGTTTAGGACCTTGAGCTTGGCTGAGGTGCACCCATGACCAGCTCGGAAACCAGATTGCATAGTGGAGAAGGTACGGTGGGATTCGAAATGGTCGGTTATCTGTTTAGTAACTTGGCTTTCGAAGATTTTAGAAAGGCAGGGCAGGATGGATATAGGTCTATAACAGTTTGGGTCTAGAGTGTCTCCACCTTTGAAGAGGGGGATGACCGCGGCAGCTTTTCAATCTTTGGGGATCTCAGACTATACGAAAGAGAGGTTGAATAGGCTAGGAATAGGGGTTGCAACAATTTCTACAGATAATTTTAGAAAGAGAGGGTCCAGATTGTCTAGCCCAGCTGATTTGTAGGGATCCAGCTTTTGCAGTTCTTTCAGAACATCAGCTGTCTGGATTTGGGTGAAGGAGAAGCAGGAGGGGGGGGGGGGGGTTGGGCAAGTTGCTGCAGGGGGTGCTGAGATGTTGGCCAGGGTAGGGGTAGCCAGGTGGAAAGCATGGCCAGCCGTGGAAAAATGCTTATTGAAATTATCGATTGTCGTAGATTTATCTGTGGTGACAGTTTCCTAGCCTCAGTGCAGTGGGCAGCTGGGAGGAGGTGCTCTTATTCTCCATGGACTTTACAGTGTCCAAAAACTTTTTGGGAGTTTGTGCTGGAGGAAGCAAATTTGTGTTTGAAAAACTGATTGTTTATATTGGTTCCTGACTTCCCTGAAAAGTTGCATATCGCGGGGGTTATTTGACGCTAATGCAGAACGCAACAGGATGTTTTTGTAATGGTCAAGGGCAGTCAAGTCTGGGGTGAACCAAGGGCTATCTATATCTGTTCTTAGTTCTGAATTTTTTGAATGAGGCATGCTTATTTAAGATGGAGAGGAAAGCACTTTTGAAGAGCAGCCAGGCATCCTCTACTGACGGAATGAGGTCAATGTCCTTCCAGGATACCCGGGCCAGGTCAATTAGAAAGGCCTGCTCACTGAAGTGTTTTAGGGAGCGTTTGACAGTGATGAGGGGTGGTCGTTAGACCGGGGACCCAGTACGCACGCAGGCATTGAGGCAGTGATCGCTGAGATCCTAGTTGAAGACAGCAGAGGTGTATTTAGAGGGCAGGTTGGTCAGGATGATATCTAAGAGGGTGCCCATGGTTACAGATTTAAGGTTTGTAAAGGGTTTAAACACTGTTTCCCATGCTTGTTCAATGAACCATGAACAATTAATGAACTTGCACCTGTGGAACGGTCGTTAAGACACTAACAGCTTACAGACGGTAGGCAATTACGGTCACAGTTGTGAAAACTTAGGACACTAAAAAGGCCTTTCTACTGACTCTGAAAAACACCAAAAGAAAGATGCCCAGGGTCCCTGCTCATCTGCGTGAACATGCCTGAGGCACGCTGCAATGAGGCATGAGGACTGCAGATGTGGCCAATAAATTGCAATGTCCGTACTGTGAGACGCCTAAGACAGCACTACAGGGAGACCGGACGGACAGCTGATTGTCCTCACAGTGGCAGACCACGTGTAACAACACCTGCATAGGATCGATACATCTGAACATCACACCTGCGGGACAGGTACAGGATGGCAACCACTGCCCGAGTTACACCAGGAACGCACAATCCCTCCATCAGTGCTCAGACTGTCCGCAATAGGCTGAGAGAGGCTGGACTGAGGGCTTGTAGGCCTGTTGTAAGGCAGGTCCTCACCAGACATCACCGGCAACAACGTCGCCTAAGGGCACAAAGCCACCGTCGCTGGACCAGACAGGACTGGCAAAAAAGTGCTCTTCACTGACGAGTCGCGGTTTTGTCTCACCAGGGGTGATGGTCGGATTCGCGTTTATCGTCAAAGGAATGAGCGTTACACCGA
The DNA here is from genome assembly GCF_045679555.1 of Salvelinus alpinus. Lineage (NCBI taxonomy): Eukaryota > Metazoa > Chordata > Actinopteri > Salmoniformes > Salmonidae > Salvelinus > Salvelinus alpinus. The sequence goes on from NC_092090.1 coordinate 95,658,103, forward strand.
GGCCTGTACTCTGGAGCGGGATCGATTTGGAGGTGGAGGGCCCGTCATGGTCTGGGGCGGTATGTCACAGCATCATCGGACTGAGCTTGTTGTCATTGCAGGCAATCTCAACGCTGTGCGTTACAGACATCCTCCTCCCTCATCTGGTACCCTTCCTGCAGGCTCATCCTGACATGACCCTTCAGCCATACTGCTCGTTCTGTGTGTGATTTCCTGCAAGACAGGAATGTCAGTGTTCAGCCATGGCCAGCGAAGAGCCCAGATCTCAATCCCATTGAGCACATCTGGGACCTGTTGGATCAGAGGGTGAGGGCTAGAGCCATTCCCCCCAGAAATGTCCTGGAACTTGCAGGTGCCTTGGTGGAAGAGTGGGGTAACATCTCACAACAAGAACTGGCAAATCTGGGGCAGTCCATGAGGAGGAGATGAACTACAGTACTTAATGCAGCTGGTGGCCACACCAGATACTGACTTACCATTGATTTTGACCCCCCCTTTGTTCAGGGACACATTATTCCATTTCTGTTAGTCAACTTGTTCAGTTTATGTCTCCGTTGTTGAATCTTGTTATGTTCATACAAATATTTACACATGTGAATTTTGCTGAAAATAAACGCAGTTGACAGTGAGAGGAAGTTTCTTTTTTTGAACCCTGGGATGAATTGAAACAATAGCTGTTGATGACTTTGTAAATGCCATACAGGCCTAAATAGTACTATTGGGTGATATGACTTATGAAGTATGGTTACATTTAATTTGCTCTGTTAAACCTACCATCTGGAATTACTTCGATAGCAACAGTGAATCTATTTATCTATTAATTATGAGATCTCACAATAGTAATTCTCACGGTAGTACATTGGTAGTAGTCAGTTACAAATATCAAAGCTAAGCAGTGCTGGGCTTGGTTAAAACCCTGGATGAGAGACCAACAGGAAACTGTAGATATATGAACTCTCCACTATGAGATATTGCCCAGCATGTTGTTCTTTCTCTAATAGTGGATATAATGTTGAAGATCTGACGTTGTTTCAAAGGTATAAATTCAACATGTTTTATGCAAGGTTTGTCTATGTTGAAAATTGGTTACCATTATGACAATCCTGTGGTATAAATTTCACCCTCAAAACAAAAATTTACATCGATTACTTTTTTCAAATCCAATGTTTTTTCCACGTAGATTCCACGTCACAATACGTTGACAAAAGACGTTGAAACAACGTTGATTTAACCAGTGTGTGCACAGTGTACCCGAATCACAATGCCCAGATGAAGTGGTTCAGACAGCTTGGATTCCCTCTGTGCTTCATCTTTGAGAAGCCGCTTCGCCAAGATAGGTGTGTGATTTAACGGATTGCAATGTTACTGTCAAATTGGATGGCGACATCAGTCAGAAGCCCTCATACATTTTGATAGCATATCTCTTCCTCTCTCTCTTCCTCTCTCTCTTTCTCAATCTTCCCGTCTTCGTCTCTGTCCGCCTGTGATGTGCTGACAAGCAGCAGCCTGCTGTGGTAATGGAGACATCAATTCGGAGGTTCTTTTCTATAGTGCTGATAGAAATGTAAATCTCTGTCAGCCTATTAATTTCAGTTAACCCGGGAACTGTTCTCCACTTAATCACGACCGGGACACAACAGAGCTCATTTCTGATAGCGGCATGTAATGAAACACTCGGGCTAATAGAGAGAGCAGAGGTGTTGATGATAGCCACACAGACTGTGGCAGACATCCCAAATGGTAACCTACAGGATCTGGACAGGTATAGTACACTAGGCAGTGAATAGACTACCATTTGGGACTCAACCACAGACTGTGAAGAGAAGGTGAGTTAATACACTACTGGTTGATGAGTAGTATAGTTCGGAGGTATATTGGCACCAAACTCTAGTGATAAAGGGAGAGTCTCACTCTAACTTTAGCTTGGCCACTGAGGCAGCATACCAGCCGTCAGGAGAACGTCGTAGCCCGTTGGCTGACTGATCGCTCCGTGTTCTTTGGATCATGTTGGCAGAGTCGGGACATTAGCCAGATGACTGGTGGGACTCACTGGCAGGGACGGAAGAGTGTTGGAAAAACGATGCAGGAAATGTAAAAAAAAAAAAGAAGTTTTCGTGCCATGATGAAGAGCTAGTGACAGCATTTTGGATTGGCTTCTCATTTATTTTTATTCATCTATGTATGTATCATCTCACTTTCTTATTAGATGGGACATTTCCAGCTGAATGCTTTGGTCTTCAGGTTTTACCATAGGCTGTCGAATACATATAAACCAATATATCGTAATCAGATTTTTTTTCAGATACATCTTTCATCTTAGAGACTGTGAAGACTTGTCTAAGATCTAACTGGAAAACGCTGTCTGTTTAGTTGTCTGAACATGCTAGTTTATTTCAGAGGGTTTAAAGGGGAACTCCACTCAAAAAAAGTTTTTCACAACTGAGGCATTATCAATAACATATATTTTGTTTATTTCACACACAATCCTTCAGACCACCCAATAGACGGACAGGACTCCTTTAGACCACCCAATAGAGGGACAGGACTCCTTCAGACCACCCAATAGACTGACAGGACTCCTTCAGACCACCCAATAGACGGACAGGACACCTTTAGACCACCCAATAGACGGACAGGACTCCTTCAGACCACCCAATAGACGGACAGGACTCCTTTAGACCACCCAATAGACGGACAGGACTCCTTTAGACCACCCAATAGATGGACAGGACTCCTTTAGACCACCCAATAGACGGACAGGACTCCTTCAGACCACCCAATAGACGGACAGGACTCCTTCAGACCACCCAATAGACGGACAGGACTCCTTTAGCCCACCCAATAGACAGACAAGACTCCTTTAGACCACCCAATAGACGGACAGGACTCCTTCAGGCCACCCAATAGATGGACAGGACTCCTTTAGACCACCCAATAGACGGACAGGACTCCTTTAGACCACCCAATAGACGGACAGGACTCCTTTAGACCACCCAATAGACGGACAGGACTCCTTTAGACCACCCAATAGACGGACAGGACTCCTTTAGCCCACCCAATAGAAGGACAGGACTCCTTTAGACCACCCAATAGACGGACAGGACTCCTTTAGACCACCCAATAGACGGACAGGACTCCTTCAGACCACCCAATAGATGGACAGGACTCCTTTAGACCACCCAATAGACGGACAGGACTCCTTCAGACCACCCAATAGACAGACAGGACTCCTTTAGACCACCCAATAGATGGACAGGACTCCTTTAGACCACCCAATAGATGGACAGGACTCCTTCAGACCACCCAATAGACGGACAGGACTCCTTCAGACCACCCAATAGACGGACAGGACTCCTTTAGACCACCCAATAGATAGACAGGACTCCTTCAGACCACCCAATAGATGGACAGGACTCCTTTAGACCACCCAATAGACGGACAGGACTCCTTTAGACCACCCAATAGACGGACAGGACTCCTTTAGACCACCCAATAGACAGACAGGACTCCTTTAGACCACCCAATAGACAGACAGGACTCCTTTAGACCACCCAATAGACGGACAGGACTCCTTTAGACCACCCAATAGATGGACAGGACTCCTTTAAAATTATAAACACACTCATCCAGTGTTAATACTCTTAATCACCAACTCCAGTGCCGTGCACAGACCTTTAGGGGGTACAGGTGCTCAAAGTAAAAAGAGGCCAACCCCCTCACAAAAAATATATATATGCCAACAGCTTTGCCGCTTGAACCGTTAAAAAAGTGGGACCAAATCACAGGATAACTGCAATTATACCCGGCGAAACCGTGGAGGTGTGGTTTAAACACGCCAGGCGCTGCGGCGTTAATGACAGCAGGCGCTGCGGCGTTAATCACGGCAGGCCCTGTGGTGTTAATCACGGCAGCAGCGGGAGGCGTGAAGCCCATAAAAGGAGAGTGGAGCAGCAGCTCAGACTAGAAGGCCCAGGGAGACAGGCGCAGCAGAGACGCTCATACCGACACAGGCTACAGACACACCGGATGGCCTGCTGTTAATTACACCTATGTCCATTAGCACTGGCACGCGCCAGGTCTCACACTCTCTCTTTGTGTCTCTGTCATTCACACACACCCTCACACACACACACACACACACACACACACACACACACACACACACACACACACACACACACACACACACACACACACACACACACACACACACACACACACACACACACACACACACACACACACACACACACACACACACACACACACCGACATTCCCAGACACTTAGAAAAAGGCACACATTCCCTGTTGTCAACCACCCCGAAGGTGAGAGGACAAACATACATAGAGGGAAGAGTAGTGAGAGTGAAAGATGTACGGGAGCAGTAAGGACATCTGGGAAGGAGAGAGATGTACGGGAGCAGTAAGGATATCTGGGGAGGAGAGAGATGTACGGGAGCAGTAAGGACATCTGGGGAGGAGAGAGATGTACGGGAGCAGTAAGGACATCTGGGGAGGAGAGAGATGTACGGGAGCAGTAAGGATATCTGGGGAGGAGAGAGATGTACGGGAGCAGTAAGGACATCTGGGGAGGAGAGAGATGTACGGGAGCAGTAAGGACATCTGGGGAGGAGAGAGATGTACGGGAGCAGTAAGGACATCTGGGGAGGAGAGAGATGTACGGGAGCAGTAAGGATATCTGGGGAGGAGAGAGATGTACGGGAGCAGTAAGGACATCTGGGGAGGAGAGAGATGTACGGGAGCAGTAAGGACATCTGGGGAGGAGAGAGATGTACGGGAGCAGTAAGGACATCTGGGGAGGAGAGAGATGTACGGGAGCAGTAAGGACATCTGGGGAGGAGAGAGATGTACGGGAGTATTAAGGACATCTGGGGAGGAGAGAGATGTACGGGAGCAGTAAGGATATCTGGGGAGGAGAGAGATGTACGGGAGCAGTAAGGACATCTGGGGAGGAGAGAGATGTACGGAGCAGTAAGGACATCTGGGGAGGAGAGAGATGTACGGGAGCAGTAAGGACATCTGGGGAGGAGAGAGATGTACGGAGCAGTAAGGACATCTGGGGAGGAGAGAGATGTACGGGAGCAGTAAGGACATCTGGGGAGGAGAGAGATGTACGGGAGCAGTAAGGATATCTGGGGAGGAGAGAGATGTACGGGAGCAGTAAGGACATCTGGGGAGGAGAGAGATGTACGGAGCAGTAAGGACATCTGGGGAGGAGAGAGATGTACGGAGCAGTAAGGACATCTGGGGAGGAGAGAGATGTACGGAGCAGTAAGGACATCTGGGAAGGAGAGAAATGTATGGGAACAGTGCAGGGAGATGGTGGTACAGAGGAGAGAGATGTATGGGAACAGTGCAGGGAGATGGTGGTACAGAGGAGAAAAATGTACGGGAACAGTGCAGGGAGATGGTGGTACAGAGGAGAGAAATGTATGGGAACAGTGCAGGGAGATGGTGGTACAGAGGAGAGAAATGTATGGGAACAGTGCAGGGAGATGGTGGTACAGAGGAGAGAGATGTATGGGAACAGTGCAGGGAGATGGTGGTACAGAGGAGAGATGTATGGGAACAGTGCAGGGAGATGGTGGTACAGAGGAGAGAAATGTATGGGAACAGTGCAGGGAGATGGTGGTACAGAGGAGAGAAATGTACGGGAACAGTGCAGGGAGATGGTGGTACAGAGGAGAGAAATGTATGGGAACAGTGCAGGGAGATGGTGGTACAGAGGAGAGATGTATGGGAACAGTGCAGGGAGATGGTGGTACAGAGGAGAGAAATGTATGGGAACAGTGCAGGGAGATGGTGGTACAGAGGAGAGATGTATGGGAACAGTGCAGGGAGATGGTGGTACAGAGGAGAGATGTATGGGAACAGTGCAGGGAGATGGTGGTACAGAGGAGAGAAATGTATGGGAACAGTGCAGGGAGATGGTGGTACAGAGGAGAGATGTATGGGAACAGTGCAGGGAGATGGTGGTACAGAGGAGAGAAATGTATGGGAACAGTGCAGGGAGATGGTGGTATAGAGGAGAGAGATGTATGGGAACAGTGCAGGGAGATGGTGGTACAGAGGAGAGAGATGCTTGCTTGGCTCTGAGGGATTCAGTGGCTCCGCCCAGACCTTCTGTTGCCGTCACACAAGGCCACGGTTCAGGGAGTCACATCTGGGACCTGGGGAAGAGCTGTGATATGCTTCCTGTCTCTGTGGTTTAGATAAAGGCCATGTTTATCCTGGCACGGTGTGAGCAAAACATGTCAAATGCAAGTGGCTAAACCTGGTTTTCTGTGGCCTCTTGTTTTCAACACAGGCAAACCATCCACTGGCCACAGACGTCAATTCAACGTCTATTCCACCTTGGTTTATTAACGTCATTTCATTGAAATGACATTGATTCAACCAGTGTGTGCCCAGTGGGCAGTTACTTTAGACATCGCAAACTTTGCTTGTAATATTGGAAAAGTTTGACTTCATATGAGGTGTTGCTATATTCTGAAGTAAGCTCTCTCAATTGCATGTACAGTAGTGGTAGTATTAACATTTCCATCAGCGATGATGAAGGAAGCAGAGCTAACGGCTGGTTTCTACTAGCCCGGCTGATATGAACACTTCAACAGCTGGTGTCGGCCATCCAGACTAGATTTCTAGCCCTTTGGTTATAAAAAAATGCATTTTGTGTCATGCAGAGAGGGTGAGGGTTTGTCCAATGAAGGATGTTGTGTTTTGTCATAAATATAGAAGCTTTGCATTTAAAAAAAATTGTATCCGCTGAGTCGATATTCATGATAAAAATAAGGAATTCCCATCGACCTCACCCACAAGTTGGGGAAACCAAACATTCTTTCCAATTGACCTCCATTGTAAAAGAGCCGACTTCGCCATCGATTTTTTTGTTATACGAAATAACAAAACATACCGAAAAGCTGCTGTGTTTTCAATGTACGTGTAACCAGGTAAAAAAATAAACTATGGTTCACAATGCTCCCACATAGGGAAAATAGAAGCTGTGAGAAGAGCCCTGGTGGCTTCAGGCTTTTGAAATGTGGGGACCTGGTGTCCAGGTGTGTGGAAATCACTTCATCACAGGGAAGACATTTAACTTTAGTTTAGTTTAGTCCGTTTGTAACTCCACTCGCTACGTGGAGCTGTTTGTTTGTGATGTTGGTCTTGGCTAGCTTAATGTTCCAGTCAGTAGCTATCTAGCACTTACTAACTCACGTGGCTGCTAGCAACATCATGAAAAGGGGCACGAGGGAATGCAGTGTTACATTTTCCTAAGTAGTGAGAACGCTCTGGAGAAGGCAATGTTGAAAAGTCATTTTAGACATCTTGTACTTTTCTTAAATGTCATTTTGTAACTGACTAAAACAAACAGACAACAAGAACATTGCATTTGAAAAAGGTCAGTTTTTTGCTGTGAGCTAATAGAGTAACCTAGGTAACCACAGGTTGTTTTCCCCACAGCCATGCAGGGTATCAACATTCTATCTAATACCGACTGGGACTAGAACAGCGAAATACCTTTATTCTGTTAAAATTGTTCGGATCATGGGGATTTTGTGATCTCTGATATGGTAATGTCACGGTTTTACCCCTAGATAATAATAATAATCCCTCATAATAACAGTATACCACGTGTAGAAACATGCTACAGCTCTCTACCGCCCTCTAGTGTTTACACTAGATATCAAAGCTCATCACAATAGTTCTGTTGTCTCTTACATAACCATTCGCTGTTGTTTGGACAGGTTGGGTGGGGTTGTTCTCTCATGTGGAAAGGCTCTCTTAATACAGAGGTGTGCTTTTGTTCATGGTGGCCCCTATTTGACTAAGAGATTAGCGAGAGAGCCTCATGCAACCAACCCCCCCCCAAAAAAAGCTTTGGGTTGAAGCACTGTGACGAGCCAGTGAGCTGGAACTGATTTCACACCTCTCTCCTGTTGTTTACACTCTCCATGACCTTTCTACCTCTGTCATACAGAAAAATAAAAGCAAAAAAGTGCTCCTGTTGAGGGTTTGTATGTAAGAGTTAATTAGGATGAAATAATAAAGAAAACAAAGGTTTGTCTGAGAATAAAGTGGGTAGATTAGAATATGAAATACAGAATGAACTATTCCAACCTGATGACACCCAGCCAGAAACTGATGACACCATTGGGAAGCCACTTCCTATGCAGTAGTGGCGTGTGGGTAAAATCACTGGCCACAAGACAGGGGATAAAAAGCCATACTACAACTTATGTGTTGTGATAATTGCATTGTTTTCTCTGTAACCTGTTAATTCATATTGACACCGTGATATTTAGGCCTAAAGGCCAAGACAAGAAGACAGAGTGGCAGAATAAATTCAACCACACCTTTGTTTCATCACAAAACCAGAGAACAACATCTGTCCAGTGAAGTCCTCAAAGCATATTGCATGTATCGAACAGTTACATGACTTACAGCATGGTCAAGCAAGGTAATGTTTCCAACATTTTCAGACCACTAAACAACTATTTATTTAGGATCACAGAGAGTTATCACACAACTCAAAGAAAACAGGAGCTGCCTCGATCACCATTTAAACTTCAACATCATCTAATCACCTATGCTTAGTCTAATACAGTGACAACTTAAACATACCAAAACAACTTAGTCCAATCAATGTAAGCTAAATATGATTTGGCTGTCCATGGTTCTAATTTCTGTGTGTGTGTATGTGTGTTTGTGTGTGTGCGTGCAAGTAGAAAAACATTTTGACTCACTCTACTTGTAGAGAAATGGCAATGCCATCCTCCTCTCTTTCACGTTGCCTAAACGGTCTATCACTCTGTCATACAGTACACTTTAAGTTTTTGTTGTCATACGCTATCTGGCTAAAATGCTTGATCGCTAGAATAACTTCCTTTCATGGACAACGATTAACCAGCTAGTTCACATTAGCCTTCTACATCTAGCTACATATTGAACATCCATCCTCTCAGGCCGGGGGCACAACAACGTATCAATTAATGGTTGGATCAGAATCACCGTTGTAATCATTGGACAGTACAGACAATTAAGTAAAACCACAAGTCCAACTCCCTATCTCCATCCATGGCTAATTTAGGAATGGGCAAATTTTAGCTAGCAAGCCACCGGAGGACAACAACACAACGAGATGCAACAATTCAAGTTTTTTTTTCTGTCATTACGTTTTGCTCTCGATATGATGTGATTGGTGTGAAGCCAAATCCAAACTGGCTTACATTGCCACTTTTTTTCTGGTGCAACAGGGCCATTCACAGTTGAGCTCACCATTCACAGCACATCTGCTGATATAAAAAGGGCTTTATAAATACATTTGATTTGATTTAGCTCAACACTGAATGGCTATTATTTTTACCTTATTTATCAAGGAAGGCCAAATGCTTGCTGGCTTCCCTGGCATTCAATGCTACGGGCGGCAAAAATGTCATACTCTTTTTGACCAGACATCATCAGATAGATGGGCTACACATACAGAGGCAGAGGGGCGCTGTTTCACTCACTTTCTCCGGTGAAATACAGTACATGCAAATTGAAGGAAAATTGTGAAACACAGAGAGACGAAAGGCACACTAAAAGTTTGTGGGTCAAACATCTCATTCCAAAATCATGGGCATTAATATGGAGTTGGTTCCCCCTTTGCTGATATAACAGCGTCTACTCTTCTGGGAAGGCTTTTCACTAGATGTTGGAACGATTGCTGCGGGGACTTGCTTCCATTCAGCCACAAGAGCATTAGTGAGGTCAGGCACTGATGTTGGGCAATTAGGTCTGGCTCGCAGTCGGCGTTACAATTCATCCCAAAGGTGCTCGATGGGGTTGAGGTCAGGGCTCTGTGCAGGCCAGTCAAGTTCTTCCACACTGATCTCGAGAAACCATTTCTGTATGGACCTGGCTTTGTGCATGGGGGCATTGTCATGCTGAAACAGGAAAGGGCCTTCCCAAAACTGTTGCCACAAAGTTGGAAGCACAGAATCGTCTAGAATGTCATTGTATGTCACCATCACCATCACCACCCCCTACACCCCTACCCTCCCACCCCCTACATCCTCACCATCACCACCCCCTACACCCCTACCCTCCCACCCCCTACATCCTCACCATCACCACCCCCTACCCTCCCACCCCCTACATCCTCACCATCACCACCCCCTACACCCCTACCCTCCCACCCCCTACATCCTCACCATCACCACCCCCTACACCCCTACCCTCCCACCCCCTACATCCTCACCATCACCACCCCCTACACCCCTACCCTCCCACCCCCTACATCCTCACCATCACCACCCCCTACACCCCTACCCTCCCACCCCCTACATCCTCACCATCACCACCCACTACACCCCTACCCTCCCACCCCCTACATCCTCACCATCACCACCCCCTACACCCCCACCCCCACCATCACCACCCGCTACACCCCCACCATCACCACCCCCTACACCCCCACCATTACCACCCCCTACACACCTACCGTCACCACCCCCTACACCCCCACCATCACCACCCGCTACACCCCCACCATCACCACCCCCTACACCCCCACCATTACCACCCCCTACACACCTACCGTCACCACCCCCTACACCCCCACCATCACCACCCCCTACACCCCCACCATTACCACCCCCTACACACCTACCGTCACCACCCCCTACACCCCCACCATTACCACCCCCTACACCCCCACCATTACCACCCCCTCCCCACACCCCCCCACCATCACCACCCCTACACCCCCACCATCACCATCACCACCCCCTACACCCCCACCATCACCACCCCCTACACCCCCACCATCACCACCCCCTACTCCCCCACCATCACCATCACCACCCCCTACACCCCCACCATTACCACCCCCTACACCCCTACCATCACCACCCCTACACCCCCACCATCACCACCCCCTACACCCCCACCATCACCACCCCTACACCCCCACCATCACCACCCCCTACACCACCCACCATCACCACCCCCTACACCCCCACCATCACCACCCCCTACTCCCCCACCATCACCATCACCACCCCCTACACCCCCACCATTACCACCCCCTACACCCCTACCATCACCACCCCTACACCCCCACCATCACCACCCCCTACCCACCACCCACCATCACCACCCCCTACACCCCCACCATCACCACCCCCTACACCCCCACCATCACCACCCCCTACTCCCCCACCATCACCATCACCACCCCCTACACCCCCACCATCACCACCCCCTACTCCCCCACCATCACCATCACCACCCCCTACACCCCCACCATCACCACCCCCTACTCCCCCACCATCACCATCACCACCCCCTACACCCCCCACCATTACCACCCCCTACACCCCCACCATCACCACCCCCTACACCCCCACCATCACCACCCCCTACACCCCCACCATTACCACCCCCTACACCCCCACCATTACCACCCCCTACACCCCCACCATTACCACCCCCTACACCCCCACGATCACCACCCCTACCATCACCATTACCACCCCCTACACCCCCACCATTACCACCCCCTACACCCCCACCATTACCACCCCCTACACCCCCACCATCACCACCCCCTCACCCCCACCATCACCACCCCCTACACACCCACCATCACCACCCCCTACACCCCCAACAACACCCCCATCTACCCCCACCATCACCACCCCCTACACACCCTCCATCACCACCCCTACACCCCCACCATCACCACCCCCACCTCCTAAACCCCCACCCCCTACACTATCACCAGCACCACCCCCCCCCTACACCATCACCACCCCCTACACCATCACCACCACCACCCTCTACACCATCACCACCACCACCCCCTACATCCTTAGCATAGGCCCAGTAAGCCCCCCACAGCCTCAGATTAAAGCCTAAAAGGTTTTACGCAACAGCACTTATATAGATTACAGCCATATATTCTCTCAGACCATTGCTGGGAGGAGAATCTTGCATTCAATTACAGAAAACGTGTTTTATTGATTTTTTGTCTGTGTATATATGTGTGTGTGTGTGCGTGTGCGTGTGTGTGCGTGTCTGTGTATATATGTGTGTGTGTGTGTGTGTGTGTGCGTGTATATATGTGTGTGTGTGTGTGTGCGTGCGTGTGTGTGTGTGCGTGCGTGTGTGTGTGACTCTCCCTGACCTTGAGAGAAGAATGGAGGGTGACTTGACTTCCTCTAACACTCTTGTGTTCAACTGTTCTGTAATTTACTACATGCCTGTTGTGCACCCCTACCCCCCATCGGTCCCATCCCCTGAAGACACCTTTTCATCGACTTTCATTGAAAAGGGAAAGGAACAGCTGCCTAAGGTTATGGAACTCTCCAGCACCACTGCCATTATCTGCTGACGCCATTTTGCAACTTCTCGCTCCAGCCTGTTTCAAATAATCCACAACAGATTTCAGGCTATGTTATGTTGGATAATTTGGATGTTCGTTATGTAGATTTCAGGTTATGTTATGTTGGATAATTTGGATGTTCGTTATGTAGATTTCAGGTTATGTTATGTTGGATAATTTGGATGTTTGTTATGTAGATTTCAGGTTATGTTGCCTAATGTGGATGTTTGTTATGTAGATTTCAGGTTATGTTATGTTGGATAATTTGGATGTTTGTTATGTAGATTTCAGGTTATGTTGGATCATTTGGATGTTTGTTATGTAGATTTCAGGTTATGTTGGATCATTTGGATGTTTGTTATGTAGATTTCAGGTTATGTTGGATCATTTGGATGTTTGTTATGTAGATTTCAGGTTATGTTGGATCATTTGGATTTTTGTTATGCAGATTTCATGTTATGTTATGCTGGATCATTTGGATGTTTGTTTGATGGTGCTTGTTGTATGTCACCCATCATACTAAAATTAATCCCCGTCTTCCACAGAAAAGTGACAATTTCCTGCCCTCTTCACGGCCTATTTTGACCAAGGAATTGAAGTTAAATACATAATCACAAATAATGTGCCACAGAATGCAGTGGCACATGTTGTTGCCATGGAAACCCAGAATGCAGTACAAATAATACTGTAATATACCCAGCTTTGCTATCAGGCTGCTATTATACATATTTGGGATATGACGGGACCTTCCGGAGAATGAGATAGTTTGAAATATGGTTTGTTAAAATGTTTCAGGTCTGTCCACCAAGTAAATTGGAATGGCTGGGCTGAAAATGGGAAAAGTATCTTACAAATAAATAAAAATACAAATGGATATATCCACCAGACCTGTGTTCAAATACTATAACAAATATTTTCTAATACTTTTAGAGTTTGCTTGAGCCTGCCTGGAGTGCCAGATGTGTAGGGTTGGCAATTTTGAGATGTTTCTATAGGTTTGTTTAAGGGGTACTTTGGTACTTTGGCATGAATCCCTTTATCTATTCGAGTCAGATGAACTCACGGATACCATTTTTATGTCTCTGCATCCAGTATGAAGGAAGTTAGAGGTAGTTTCGTGAGCCAATGCTAACTAGCATTAGCGCAATGACTGGAAGTTAATTATATCCACTAGCATGCTAGGGGTTACCATAGACCTCCAGTCATTGAGCCAACACTAGTTAACAACCTCCTTCAAACTGCACACAGAGACACACAACTGGTATCCATGAGTTCATCTGACTCTGGGGAAGTAGATGACGGGCTTCTTTGGCCAAAATCCTGAAGTATCCCTAAGCCTGACAAGCTCAAACAGGCACAGATAAAATTTTTAAATAGATTTTTCAAGTAATTGAAACCCAGGTCTGATATCGACTCATTGAAGCCCATTATGCCAAAACACCTTTATAATTCATAAAGAGTAGACAGAAGCCTGCAGGTAAGATAGACACATCCATCCCAATACGTTTCTTGTGTGATTTGTTTATTCCACATGGATACGTCCCGTGGTCTAAGGAAAGGAGCACCTTTTGTTTGTTATTACTACAGCCTCCACGCTGTGGTTACCTGCAGTCCTTCTGAACACGTGGAGTGTGAACAATTGCCAAAGTGAAGTAGAACTGAAATGAGGTGAGGTGGAGTGGAGTGAGGAAATCTATTTAGAAGTCAAGAACCATTTAAAATACACATGTACAGCACCTAGCGTTACTAAATGACTTTGTCTGAACACTAGCCCCTTGATTGGCAAATAGAGAAAGTGCAGTGGCAACCACAGGTGTTGTTTGTGAAAGAAAAGTCCAACTATTATGAATGAACTCCAGCTATTATGAATTGTCCATGTACCCATTTGGTGCTCTTTATATGACATTTTCTACTAAATCATGAAACAGGCCTTATGAAGGGTTAATTAAGCAATCATAACATATACTTTGTTTAAAGTGTGACTCAGCTTGTTTAAAGTATGCCTCTGGGATCAGGGTGACAGGAAGCATGTGTTACTGGCAGAGAAAATCAGCTTGAATAGGGTAAAGAACATTAAGTCAATGGCGTTGACAACAGTTTATCAAAACGACCTATAAATGGATGTCCTCTTGACCGTTTCAATCAATAACAGTAATGACCCACAAAAACCTCATTACAAACCACAGCAATGAGTGAATATTGTATAGATGACTCATCTGTGAGAAAATGTACTCTGTCCCTTAAGGGCTAACCATAGAAGTGGAATGTAGAACTTGAATAGAATGACAACTTCTATTGGGGCGGACACCTTCAACATGACTGCAGCTTGCAATGCTCAACGTCTCAACATAACTGGAGTCAAAAGAACAGAAAACGACAAAGACCACAGAGAGAAAAACCTCTCAAGGTTCCTCCTACAATTCTATTGTTCCAGAGCTTTTCTCAGTTACTAGGTCATTCTGCTTTCTACCCTCTTCACTGCCTGGCCGTTCTTCTCCTCGCTGCCTGGCCGTTCATCTCCTAGCTGCCTGGCCGTTCTTCTCATCGCTGCCTGGCCGTTCATCTCCTAGCTGCCTGGCCGTTCTTCTCCTAGCTGCCTGGCCGTTCATCTCCTAGCTGCCTGGCCGTTCATCTCCTAGCTGCCTGGCCGTTCATCTCCTAGCTGTCTGGCCGTTCTTCTCCTCGCTGTCTGGCCGTTCATCTCCTCGCTGTCTGGCCGTTCATCTCCTAGCTGCCTGGCCGTTCTTCTCCTAGCTGCCTGGCCGTTCTTCTCCTCGCTGCCTGGCCGTTCATCTCCTAGCTGCCTGGCCGTTCTTCTCCTCGCTGCCTGGCCGTTCTTCTCCTCGCTGCCTGGCCGTTCTTCTCCTCGCTGTCTGGCCGTTCTTCTCCTCGCTGCCTGGCCGTTCTTCTCCTCGCTGCCTGGCCGTTCATCTCCTAGCTGCCTGGCCGTTCTTCTCCTCGCTGTCTGGCCGTTCTTCTCCTCGCTGTCTGGCCGTTCTTCTCCTCGCTGCCTGGCCGTTCTTCTCCTCGCTGCCTGGCCGTTCATCTCCTAGCTGCCTGGCCGTTCTTCTCCTCGCTGCCTGGCCGTTCATCTCCTCGCTGCCTGGCCGTTCTTCTCCTCGCTGCCTGGCCGTTCTTCTCCTCGCTGCCTGGCCGTTCTTCTCCTCGCTGCCTGGCCGTTCATCTCCTAGCTGCCTGGCCGTTCTTCTCCTCGCTGTCTGGCCGTTCTTCTCCTCGCTGCCTGGCCGTTCATCTCCTAGCTGCCTGGCCGTTCTTCTCCTCGCTGCCTGGCCGTTCTTCTCCTCGCTGCCTGGCCGTTCTTCTCCTCGCTGCCTGGCCGTTCATCTCCTAGCTGCCTGGCCGTTCTTCTCATCGCTGCCTGGCCGTTCATCTCCTAGCTGCCTGGCCGTTCTTCTCCTAGCTGCCTGGCCGTTCATCTCCTAGCTGCCTGGCCGTTCATCTCCTAGCTGCCTGGCCGTTCATCTCCTAGCTGTCTGGCCGTTCTTCTCCTCGCTGTCTGGCCGTTCATCTCCTCGCTGTCTGGCCGTTCATCTCCTAGCTGCCTGGCCGTTCTTCTCCTAGCTGCCTGGCCGTTCTTCTCCTCGCTGCCTGGCCGTTCATCTCCTAGCTGCCTGGCCGTTCTTCTCCTCGCTGCCTGGCCGTTCTTCTCCTAGCTGCCTGGCCGTTCTTCTCCTCGCTGTCTGGCCGTTCATCTCCTAGCTGCCTGGCCGTTCATCTCCTCGCTGTCTGGCCGTTCTTCTCCTCGCTGCCTGGCCGTTCTTCTCCTCGCTGCCTGGCCGTTCTTCTCCTCGCTGCCTGGCCGTTCATCTCCTAGCTGCCTGGCCGTTCTTCTCCTCGCTGTCTGGCCGTTCTTCTCCTCGCTGTCTGGCCGTTCTTCTCCTCGCTGCCTGGCCGTTCTTCTCCTCGCTGTCTGGCCGTTCTTCTCCTCGCTGTCTGGCCGTTCATCTCCTCGCTGTCTGGCCGTTCATCTCCTAGCTGCCTGGCCGTTCATCTCCTAGCTGCCTGGCCGTTCTTCTCCTCGCTGCCTGGCCGTTCATCTCCTCGCTGTCTGGCCGTTCATCTCCTAGCTGCCTGGCCGTTCATCTCCTAGCTGCCTGGCCGTTCATCTCCTAGCTGCCTGGCCGTTCTTCTCCTCGCTGTCTGGCCGTTCATCTCCTAGCTGCCTGGCCGTTCATCTCCTAGCTGCCTGGCCGTTCATCTCCTAGCTGCCTGGCCGTTCATCTCCTAGCTGCCTGGCCGTTCATCTCCTCGCTGTCTGGCCGTTCATCTCCTAGCTGCCTGGCCGTTCATCTCCTAGCTGCCTGGCCGTTCATCTCCTAGCTGCCTGGCCGTTCTTCTCCTCGCTGTCTGGCCGTTCATCTCCTAGCTGCCTGGCCGTTCATCTCCTAGCTGCCTGGCCGTTCTTCTCCTCGCTGCCTGGCCGTTCATCTCCTCGCTGTCTGGCCGTTCATCTCCTAGCTGCCTGGCCGTTCATCTCCTAGCTGCCTGGCCGTTCATCTCCTAGCTGCCTGGCCGTTCTTCTCCTCGCTGTCTGGCCGTTCATCTCCTAGCTGCCTGGCCGTTCTTCTCCTCGCTGCCTGGCCGTTCATCTCCTCGCTGTCTGGCCGTTCATCTCCTAGCTGCCTGGCCGTTCATCTCCTAGCTGCCTGGCCGTTCTTCTCCTCGCTGCCTGGCCGTTCTTCTCCTCGCTGTCTGGCCGTTCCTCTCCTAGCTGCCTGGCCGTTCCTCTCCTAGCTGCCTGGCCGTTCATCTCCTAGCTGCCTGGCCGTTCATCTCCTAGCTGCCTGGCCGTTCATCTCCTCGCTGTCTGGCCGTTCATCTCCTAGCTGCCTGGCCGTTCATCTCCTAGCTGCCTGGCCGTTCATCTCCTAGCTGCCTGGCCGTTCTTCTCCTCGCTGTCTGGCCGTTCATCTCCTAGCTGCCTGGCCGTTCATCTCCTAGCTGCCTGGCCGTTCTTCTCCTCGCTGCCTGGCCGTTCTTCTCCTCGCTGCCTGGCCGTTCATCTCCTAGCTGCCTGGCCGTTCATCTCCTAGCTGCCTGGCCGTTCATCTCCTAGCTGCCTGGCCGTTCTTCTCCTCGCTGTCTGGCCGTTCATCTCCTAGCTGCCTGGCCGTTCATCTCCTCGCTGTCTGGCCGTTCATCTCCTAGCTGCCTGGCCGTTCTTCTCCTCGCTGTCTGGCCGTTCTTCTCCTCGCTGTCTGGCCGTTCTTCTCCTCGCTGTCTGGCCGTTCTTCTCCTCGCTGCCTGGCCGTTCATCTCCTAGCTGCCTGGCCGTTCTTCTCCTCGCTGTCTGGCCGTTCATCTCCTAGCTGCCTGGCCGTTCATCTCCTAGCTGCCTTGCCGTTCTTCTCCTCACTAAAGCATAAAATAATCTGGAGAACAGGAGAACACACATTTGTACAGTAGTTAATAGTTATAATAAAAGTTATATACCACTGCACAATTGCTTGTGAATGACATTTCTAGCATGCTTGTTGTCACCGTTACACACAGATCATTTCTGACCCAATAAAGGATGACCTGCTTGATAACAGCCACCGAGCCTCGTACATGATGACCTGCTTGATAACGGCCACCGAGCCTCGTCCATGATGACCTGCTTGATAGCGGCCAGCGAGCCTCGTACATGATGACCTGCTTGATAGCGGCCAGCGAGCCTCGTACATGATGACCTGCTTGATAGCGGCTAGTGAGCCTCGTACATGATGACATGTGCATTGTACAGTATGCATATTAGTACAAGCCTTGGTCTTGTGTTAGGTCTCATTGTCAGTGCTACTGGACGTGTAATTGCCACACCTTTCCCCACACAATGCATATTCTGACAGAAGATCAGTGAAATCCTACACTGAATAAAATTATTCCTTTATTTATTTTTTTACTTTGGGAGCGACGACAGAGGAGCGCTCTTTCTCTGCAGCTTAGTTCCTGTAGTTCCTGGAATAAACAAGACTTTGATCACCTGGGCTCAGAACATCAGGCTTATCATTCCTGTCAGCCTTAAAGAATAAAAAACACAGGGGGACCATTCACTTTCATGTGTTGACAGCAAAGTCAATTTAATTATGTTGCCTGTGCTTCTTCATTTGGGTTTTGCCGGTCAAACTATGGGAAAAGTAAACCAGCTGTAGCTCGTGCATTATATCCTGCCTGTTTGGCCCTGTCCGGGAGTGTCACAGTGTCTCCCGACCCCTCCTGTCTCAGCCTCCAGTATTTATGCTGCAAGAGTTTATGTGTCGGGGGGGGGCTAGGGTCAGTCTGTTATATCTGGAGTATTTCTCATGTCTTATCTGGTGTCCTGTGTGAATTTAAGTATGCCCCCTCTAATTCTCTCTCTCTCTTTTTCTCTCTCTTCTCTCAGAGGACCTGAGCCCGAAGACCATGCCTCACGACTACATGGCCTGATGACTCCTTGCTGTCCCCAGTCCACCTGGTCGTGCTGCTGCTCCAGTTTCAACCTGTTCTGCCTGCGACTATGGAACCCTGACCTGTTCACTGGACGTGCTACCTTGTCCCGGACCTGCTGTTTTGGACTCTCTCTCTACCACACCTGCTGTCTCTAACTCTGAATGATCGGCTATGAAAAGCCAACTGACATTTACTCCTGAGGTGCTGACCTGTTGCAGCCTCGACATCCACTGTGATTATTATGAATATTTGAACATCTTGGTCATGTTCTGTTATAATCTCCACCCGGTACAGCCAGAAGAGGACAGGACACCCCTCATAGCCTGGTTCCTCTCTAGGTTTCTTCCTATGTCCTGGTCTTTCTAGGGAGTTTTTCCTAGCCACTGTGCTTCTACATCTGCATTGCTTGCTGTTTGGGGTTTTAGGCTGGGTTTCTGTACAGCACTTTGTGACATTGGCTGATGTAAAAAGGGCTTCATAAATAGATTTGATTGATTGTGTATCTCCCCTGGGACCTGGGAAACCAACTGTTTTTACTTCACAGGTTGAGCCCTGCTCTTGATCGTCTGACGGACAGAATTTGGTCAAATGTAAAAGTTGATGCGGTAATCTTTAGTAAAAATGACACTGCATAGCTCCATCAGAACACCAAAGCCCTTTCAGTTGTATAATAGGGACAGAATAGAGAGATCTGTTGGATCCTAGCACCTTGATACCTTAGTTCTAGATTTACAAAAAAGTAATGACAATCAGTTAGGAGTGGTCTTAGACGTGACTGGTGTTGATACCAAGGCTACCCTCAGTTATCTCCCTCTATTAGTGTGGCCCTGCTGTCAAAAGAGGCCAGGGCGAAGACAGTGATCCATTTCCTGCCACAGCCAAGGACCGGCAGGGTCGAAAGAGCCTGAGGGCCACCAGGGAGGAGCAGGAGCAGCCCAGAGTCTTCCACAGAAGCCTGACCCCACACTGATAAATGACCACACAGCACTATAGCTGCTGACCACCCCTGCTGACCCCTGGCCTGCCCACCCCTCTCTCCCTGACACAAATCACCACCAGGCCCACCACGACCACCAGGCCCAGCACCACCACCACCAGGTCCAGCACCACCACCAGGCCCACAATGACCACCAGGCCCAGCACCACGACCACCAGGTCCAGCACCACCACCAGGCCCAGCACCACCACCAGGCCCACCACGACCACCAGGCCCAGCACCACGACCACCAGGTCCAGCACCACCACCAGGTCCACCACCATGCCCAGCACCACCACCAGGTCCACCAGGCCCCGCACCACCACCAGCACCACCACGACCACCAGGCCCCGCACCTCCACCAGCACCACCACGACCACCAGGCCCAGCACCTCCACCAGGTCCAGCACCTCCACGACCACCAGGCCCCGCACCTCCACCAGCACCACCACGACCACCAGGTCCACCAACAGGCCCACCACCAGGCCCAGCACCTACACCAGGTCCACCACCACCACCAGGTCCACCACCACCACCAGGTCCACCACCACCACCAGGTCCACCACCACCACCAGGTCCACCACCAGGCCCAGCACCTCCACCAGCACCACCACGAACACCAGGCCCCGCACCACCACCAGGTCCACCACGACCACCAGGCCCAGCACCTCCACCAGCACCACCACCAGGCCCAGCACCACCACCAGGTCCACCAGGCCCCGCACCACCACCAGCACCACCACGACCACCAGGCCCCGCACCTCCACCAGCACCACCACAACCACCAGGCCCAGCACCTCCACCAGGTCCAGCACCTCCACGACCACCAGGCCCCGCACCTCCACCAGCACCACCACGACCACCAGGCCCAGCACCTCCACCAGCACCACCACGACCACCAGGCCCCGCACCTCTACCAGGTCCAGCACCCCCACCAGGCCCAGCACCAACACCAGACCCACCACGACCACCACCAGGCCCACCACCACCACCAGACCCAGCACCACCACGACCACCAGCCCCACCACGACCACCAGGCCCAGCACCTCCACCAGGTCCAGCACCTCCACCAGCCCCACCACGACCACCAGACCCAGCACCACCACGACCACCAGCCCCACCACGACCACCAGGCCCAGCACCTCCACCAGGTCCAGCACCTCCACCAGCCCCACCACGACCACCAGACCCAGCACCACCACGACCACCAGCCCCACCACGACCACCAGGCCCAGCACCTCCACCAGGTCCAGCACCTCCACCTCCACCAGGTCCAGCACCTCCACCTCCACCAGGTCCAGCACCACCACCAGGTCCAGCACCTCCACCAGGTCCAGCACCACCACCAGGTCCAGCACCTTCACCATGCCCAGCACCACCACCACCAGGCCCAGCACCACCATTATACCCAGCACCTCCACCAGACCCACCGCGACCACCATGCCCAGCACCTCCACCAGGCCCAGCACCACCACCACCAGGCTCAGCACCACCACCATGCCCAGCACCTCCACCAGGCCCAGCACCACCCCCACCAGGCCCAGGACCACCCCCACCAGGTCCAGCACCACCCCCACCAGGTCCAGCACCACCCCCACCAGGCCCAGCACCACCCCCACCAGGCCCAGCACCTCCCCCACCATTTCCAGCACCTCCACCACCAGGCCCAGCACCTCCACCACCAGGCCCAGCACCTCCACCACCAGGCCCAGCACCTCCACCACCAGGCCCAGCACCTCCACCACCAGGCTCAGCACCACCACCAGGTCCAGCACCTCCACCAGGTCCAGCACCAACCCAACCAGGCCCAGCACCACCCCAATCAGGCCCAGCACCACCCCCACCAGGTCCAGCACCACCACCCACCAGGTCCAGCACCACCACCCACCAGGTCCAGCACCACCACCCACCAGGTCCAGCACCACCACCCCCCACCAGGTCCAGCACCACCACCCCCCACCAGGTCCAGCACCACCACCCCCCACCAGGTCCAGCACCACCACCCACCAGGCCCAGCACCACCACCCACCAGGCCCAGCACCACCACCCACCAGGTCCAGCACCACCACCCACCAGGTCCAGCACCACCCCCACCAGGTCCAGCACCACCCCCACCAGGCCCAGCACCACCCCCACCAGGCCCAGCACCACCACCCACCAGGTCCAGCACCACCACCCACCAGGTCCAGCACCACCACCCACCAGGTCCAGCACCACCACCCACCAGGTCCAGCACCACCACCCACCAGGTCCAGCACCACCACCCACCAGGTCCAGCACCTGTTGTTTTATCCACGAGGTGGAAAACAGAGGCTGTTGGCACACTAATGATTTCTTCCACAGAACGAGCAGTATTGCACATGATGACACTGAAGAAGAAGAAATAATGATATAGCCACCTAACAGCAACACTATGACAACGGCTTCTGTGCTGAAGCTCAGTAGATGTGCTGAAGTTAGTGGACAGAGGATGGACCCATTCACACATCATCCCTTTATCCTCGTCCCTGAGCAAAGTGGAGAGTGGAACTAGGAGGAATTCCTTAACACCTCTCTCTGTGGCTCAATCAGGGGGCTATTTGAATGGAAGCTCCTTTACCTTGCACAGTATACGGTGTCTACACTCATTACGGAACAAATGAGATACTCATTCAGAGGGGAACAAGTGCAGGAAAGTAAAAACATCTCTAAGCACTGGTTTCAGATCAGCTATCCCTGCCACACTCTTTTGAACCCCCCCCCCCCCAACCATACAGAAATAAAACGAAGACAAACGCTCATTCTCAAACGGAGGGAGGGTGGGAAATGTATGGATGAAACAGCCCCTTTGGGAGCCATGTAAAACAGGGGGGAGGCAGGGAGCAAGAGAAGATCAAAGCTTGATTATTCTCCCTGCACATCCAGAAGCTAATAGAGCAATTAGTCTCAACATCTGCTAAAAGGCGCAGTGAGGCTGCATTGAGAGAATACTGAATGTGCCTGCTAGTAGAGGCACAAGCTTGAAAAGGCAACATTAGTTCAGGTGACTACTAAACCGCTGGGATTCGTTGAGGTGAGCAGGTACATTATACTGTAAGATGGTCTGTTGGCAGAATCTTGGAATCTTTTCTCATTCCCTTCCATTGCTCAAATTCATGCCCTGGTTGAGTGAATCAGGTGCTACTGTGTTATCCTATAGCTGGATCTATTAATAAGTCAACTGCCATCATGGGGGTGGTAGTTATCCACCCATTCCCCAGTGGTGGAAAAAGTACTCAATTCTCATACTGGAGTAAAAGTAAAAATACCTCCATAGAAAATGACTCAAGTAAAAGTGAAAGTCACCCAGTAAAATTCGACTTGAGTAAAAGTCTAAAAGTATTTTGTTTTTAAATATACTTAGTGAACTAAAAGTAAAAGTATTCAAAAATATAAAATAGTAAATTAAAGATACTCCAAAAAAAACGACTTAAGTAGTACTTTAAAGTATTTTTCCTTACGTACTTTACACCACTTCCATCCCCTCCCATGAGACAGAGGCCTGGCACCATAAACCCTATACAGTAGCCCATAGGGCTCTGGTAAAAAAAGTAGTGCACTATTTTATGTAGGGAATAGGGTGCCATTTGAAATGTGACCAATGATCCTGCATGTTGATTACAGACAGGGTGTCACAGTGTCTGGGAGCTGAATTCTCCCGTGGCAGGCTGCAGACTTTGTCAGACTGATGCTGTTTGTTTGTTGTGGGCTGCCAGTGTCAATGGCTCATCAGCCAAGTCCCTGCAAACCCGGCGCTGCGCATAATTACGTGTGATTGCATTTGGATACCAAGTCCGCTTCATGTCGTTACTTATTAATAACTACAGAAGATAAGACGCAGTAAGTCAATAAATGCCAGTAACTGTACCCATTTCTTTCTCTGTAAAACAATACTTGTTAGATTTCGTGTGTATTTATTTGACTTAGAGTTCATGTTAATAAATGGTATTTGCATTGCTTCTGTTCTCTTGCACAATAACAAATCCCTCAATAGGGATCAATTCAGAAAGCCTTCAGTTCTGAACTGGGGCATGTCGATTATGATTCCAGTCACACAAGAATGTGAATGATTTCTAAATATTTCTTGAATGCAAATGGGATAAAAGGAGATTTGGCAGTCGTATTGGAACCCGGGGAATGACTGGTCGTTATGAATATTGCATATGTGATTAGATGCACTTTCCACTGTTTTAACATCCATTCATTGTTATATTTTATGTAGTGCTGTGTCATGTGTAACTGTATGTATTCTGCTCTTTTGGCCAGGGCCCACTTGATCAAGAGATGTAAATCTCAATGTGATTTCTCTTGTTAAATAAAGGATGAATACAATTTTAAGCGATTGACTCCAAATGGCTTGTTAGCTCGCCTAAATAGGCCTTATGCAAGGGGCCGAAAAGCACGGCAAAAAGAGTGGTTCGACAATCTCCTGAAGATTCTGCATATGATCAGGTAAATGAAGCAACAAAAGCTACACACTTTTTACCTAGTGTAACTGTAATCTGTAATATCCTGTTCTAATAGCGAAAGAAAACCTAAAGTCATTTTTGCAAGACAGACAAGAGTAAAGCCTTCATCTCATAATCTCTGGCTGCGTCTGAAATGGTTCCCTATATAGTGCACTACAGCCCTATGGGCCCTCGTCAAAAGTAGTGCACTACAGCCCTATGGGCCCTCGTCAAAAGTAGTGCAGTACATAGGGAACCATTTCAGACACAGCCTCTCACTTGCTGCTGGCACATGGAGAGATGAGTCTCAGCAGGGGGTGTGACCTATCAAGGCACATTTTTTGGCAACTCATAATATGTATTTTGGTGAGTATGTGTCATTTCTTGTATTTATACCAATTGGCTTCTCACATGGACATTGCACAGTACTTGAACAAATTATTATCCTTAATTGCTTGAGGACGTTCTCCCCTGCCACGCACTCTTGCCTGTCCAGCAAGACAGAATATTAATAAATAACAATAATACATTTAATTTGTAGCCTAGGTAGGTAGCCTAGCGGTTAGAGTGGCGGGGAGGCAGGTAGCCTAGTGGTTAGAGTGGAGGGGTGGTAGGTAGCCTAGTGGTTAGAGCGTTGGGCCAGTAACTGTTGCTTGTTTGAATAACTGAGTCATCAAGGTGGAACATCTGTCTGTTTCCTTGAGCAAGGACTTAACCCTAACTTGCTGCATGGGCACTGTACTACTATGGCTGACCCTGTAAAACAACACATTTCACTGGACCTATCATACTACTATGGCTGACCCTGTAAAACAACACATTTCACTGGACCTATCATACTACTATGGCTGACCCTGTAAAACAACACATTTCACTGGACCTATCATACTACTATGGCTGACCCTGTAAAACAACACATTTCACTGCACCTATCATACTACTATGGCTGACCCTGTAAAACAACACATTTCACTGGACCTATCATACTACTATGGCTGACCCTGTAAAACAACACATTTCACTGGACCTATCATACTACTATGACTGACCCTGTAAAACAACACCTATCATACTACTATGACTGACCCTGTAAAACAACACCTATCATACTACTATGACTGACCCTGTAAAACAACACCTATCATACTACTATGACTGACCCTGTAAAACAACACCTATCATACTACTATGACTGACCCTGTAAAACAACACCTATCATACTACTATGGCTGACCCTGTAAAACAACACCTATCATACTACTATGACTGACCCTGTAAAACAACACATTACACTGCACCTATCATACTACTATGGTTGACCCTGTAAAACAACACCTATCATACTACTATGACTGACCCTGTAAAACAACACATTACACTGCACCTATCATACTACTATGGTTGACCCTGTAAAACAACACCTATCATACTACTATGGCTGACCCTGTAAAACAACACATTTCACTGCACCTATCATACTACTATGGCTGACCCTGTAAAACAACACATTTCACTGGACCTATCATACTACTATGGCTGACGCTGTAAAACAACACATTTCACTGCACCTATCATACTACTATGGCTGACCCTGTAAAACAGCACATTTCACTGCACCTATCATACTACTATGACTGACCCTGTAAAACAACACCTATCATACTACTATGGCTGACCCTGTAAAACAACACATTTCACTGCACCTATCTTATTCTGAAGCTCTACTTAGGCAACAAAAATATTTATATTTTTAATCAAGGCAGATAAAATAACTAGGTGCTGAAAATACTTTTCAGATTAGGGCTATGAAAAAGAGGAGCTCTGGTTAATGAAGCAGCTGTCAGATGGTCAGCGAGAGCATACCATAGACGAGGGGCAATTAGAAGGAGACTTGTCATAGGAGACATATCGAAGACATAGTATCTTAGAAAAACGGGTTCCGGAAGGGTTCTTCGTATGTCCACATAGGAGAATCCTTTTTGGTTCCAGGTAGAACTGTTTTGGGTTCCATGTAGAACCCTCTGTGGAAAGGGTTCTACATGGAACACAAAACAGTTCTACTTGGAACTAAAAAGGTTCTACAAAGGCGACAGCCAAAGAACCCTTTTATGTTCCAGACGGGCAAAACAAATTCTAAGAGGGAGGAGGGAGGAGGGAGGAGGGACTCTGAACCTGTGAACATGTGAATGACAGGAGTCTGCTAAACTGTGGCCAGCATGTTGATGTTGCCATATCCAGAAATAAACTTAGCTGGTGAACTGATAGCAGCAGATTGTGGCATGCAAGGATGGGAGATTTGGCTCGATTCTGACAGACGGCCTAACAGACGGGCTTGCCGTGGTGCGTGCCATTCTGTATTTATACCCACAAGTCTGTAGGGACTGTGCATGCCCACCACAGCCACCCCCGCCGCCACTCCCTGTACCCAGCCTCCACCCGCTGCCAGAACTAGGGCTTTGGTGTTCTGCTCTGTTCTGTTGTGTTCTAGAAAATAGATTTTAGTGCCTGTGTCGCCAAATCTACATCACAATGAATAGTAAACAGGAGATAGAACTGTTCGGCCTTGGCAGTCGGATTCAAGTTGAGGTACTGAGCCAACAAGTGCCATTCAGATCTCTTAAATACAAGATCTACAACAAACAAACATCTCTCCAAATAATTTGCGGCTGAAAAGGGTATTGGCTCAATTCTTTCTCAACAACAACATCCACACTGCACTCCTAATCATTTGAAATGAAATAATCCCATTTTGTTGTGTTCCTTTGCCATGTTGTTCAATCAGAGAGCCAGAGGACACGCTTGGTGGGCGATAGCATCGTCTCTGGCAGGCAAGGGGACAGGATCTGTCATCTATCTTACCATAAGTCTTGTCCCTGGGTGAATTTACACAGCCGGTGACAATACAGGGGCCTTCGCAGGCATCAACCTTGAGAAGGATGTCATTGCATCCTACAAGCCTAGCGAGCTGTGAAAAGAACGGCATGTATATAACAGCCCATTTCAGAACTGTGGCTTGACTGACATCCAAGTAGGCCATAGTTTTAACCCTGATTCATCGCCTTGTGTCACAGGCATTATGGGAAAAATGTGCTTCAGTGTACTTTGCAATCTTCCAGACATTGAAGACACCATACTGTTGCTGTAAACCCACATACAACAAGTACAGCGTGTAGAAGAAGATTGTGCTGATTTTGGGCAGTGTTTTTGGGCAGTGTATCTCCAAGCTTGAAGATCACAGTGAAGGAAGGAAGTGGTAGGAGGACAGAAAGATGTAGAGAGTAAAGAGAGGAGGGGATAAAGAGAATTACTGAGTAAAGCTCTGAATCTTCATGAGGCGAATTGTTATGAGTGGTTGCTGTTCTGTGTCATAGTGTTGCCTACGCCCTCAATACTCTGGCTGTCCTGTGTCACCATGCTGCCTACGCCCTCAATACTCTGGCTGTCCTGTGTCACCATGCTGCCTACGCCCTCAATACCTTGGCTGTCCTGTGTCACCATGCTGCCTATGCCCTCAATACCCTGGCTGTCCTGTGTCACCATGCTGCCTACGCCCTCAATACCTTGGCTGTCCTGTGTCACCATGCTGCCTACGCCCTCAATACCTTGGCTGTCCTGTGTCACCATGCTGCCTATGTTGTCAATACCCTGGCTGTCCTGTGTCACCATGCTGCCTACACCCTCAATACCCTGGCTGTCCTGTGTCACCATGCTGCCTACGCCCTCAATACCTTGGCTGTCCTGTGTCACCATGCTGCCTACGCCCTCAATACCCTGGCTGTCCTGTGTCACCATGCTGCCTACGCCCTCAATACCCTGGCTGTCCTGTGTCACCATGCTGCCTACGCCCTCAATACTCTGGCTGTCCTGTGTCACCATGCTGCCTACACCCTCAATACCCTGGCTGTCCTGTGTCACCATGCTGCCTACGCCCTCAATACCCTGGCTGTCCTGTGTCACCATGCTGCCTACACCCTCAATACCCTGGCTGTCCTGTGTCACCATGCTGCCTACGCCCTCAATACCTTGGCTGTCCTGTGTCACCATGCTGCCTACGCCCTCAATACCTTGGCTGTCCTGTGTCACCATGCTGCCTACACCCTCAATACCCTGTCTGTCCTGTGTCACCATGCTGCCTACGCCCTCAATACCCTGGCTGTCCTGTGTCACCATGCTGCCTACACCCTCAATACCCTGGCTGTCCTGTGTCACCATGCTGCCTACGCCCTCAATACCCTGGCTGTCCTGTGTCACCATGCTGCCTATGTCCTCAATACCCTGGCTGTCCTGTGTCACCATGCTGCCTACACCCTCAATACCCTGGCTGTCCTGTGTCACCATGCTGCCTACGCCCTCAATACCCTGGCTGTCCTGTGTCACCATGCTGCCTACGCCCTCAATACCCTGGCTGTCCTGTGTCACCATGCTGCCTACGCCCTCAATACCCTGGCTGTCCTGTGTCACCATGCTACCTACGCCCTCAATACCTTGGCTGTCCTGTGTCACCATGCTGCCTACGCCCTCAATACCTTGGCTGTCCTGTGTCACCATGCTGCCTATGTCCTCAATACCCTGGCTGTCCTGTGTCACCATGCTGCCTACACAAGACAAAACCAGGACACAGTTTGCCTCACAACAGGATGAGCAAATGGACATCAGGGCCTGTATCACAAAGAGTCTCAGAATGGGAGTGCTGATCTGGCATCACCACCGTCCCCCGTCCATACTCTTATTCATTATGATCAAAAAGGCTAAACTGGTTATTAAAGTATGAAATGAGAGTACAGGGGTACAAGCTACCTTATTTTTTCCTAAGGCAGTTGAAGCTAACAGTGTTTTGATATAACCTTTTTAAAAATGGAGGAGGTATTCTAGTATCTTCACTTTGAACATAAAAATGTCTGCTCCTTATTGTGCTACTACCTACTGTTTTCTTTCTGTTTGTTGTGCGTTTTGGAATGTTCACAGAAGTGACTGTTTACTGGCGCCATGTTGTTTGACAAATTCTGCATCCTGGTTAAACATAGGAGGTTGTTCTTGTAGAAGATGCAATGCCAGCTGGTGACCTTGGTAACGGCACTGGCGTTACTGGTGACCTTGGTAACGGCACTGGCGTTACTGGTGACCTTGGTAAGGTCAGGACAATACACGGGAAAATACAAGACAGGACAAGGAATTACAAGACAGGACTAGAAAATACAAGACAGGACTAGAAAATACAAGACAGGACAAGGAATTACAAGACATGACTAGAAAATACAAGACAGGACTAGAAAGTCCAAAACAGGACAAAAATGTACAAGACAGGACTAGAAAATACAAGACAGGACTAGAAAGTCCAAAACGGGACAAAAATGTACAAGACAGGACAGGACTGGAAAGTACAAGACTAATATATAAGCCAGTTACCATGGAGCTGTGAATTAGGAGGAGGTGACATTAAATGTTGTCTGGGGTTGCTTAGGGGCAATGCAAGATAGGAATGGTTTCCAAATGTCATTATAATCTTTCAGTTTGTTATTTAGTTAGACGGTATATCTCTCCAGGGAGGCCAAGTCAGACAATAAATTAACCAGTATAGATCGGAATCTTTGGACCCCTTGTGTCTCCAAACTTTCACTCCTTTGCTTTGCAATTTCATAGTGTTGCTGGGGGGGGGGGGGGGGGGGGGCTGCTATCAAAACCAAACAAATAAAGTGCATTCGGAAAGAATTCAGACCCCTTCCATTTTTTAAAGATTTTGTTACGTTATAGCCATATTCTAAAATTGATACAATAGTTTTTTTCCCCTTGTCAATCTATACACAATACCCCATAATGGCATCACAATAATGTCCCCATAATGTCAAAGCGAAAACATGTTTAGACATTTTAGCAAATGTATAAAAAATAAAAAACAGAAATAACTTATTTATATAACTATTCAGGTCCTTTGTTATGAGACTCGAAATTGAGCTCAGGTGCATTTTGTTTCCATTGATCATCCTTGAGATGTCCCCAAGAACACAGTGGCCTACATCATTCTTAAATGGAAGAAGTTTGGAACCACCAAGACACTTACTAGAGCTGGCTGCCCGGCCAAACTGAGCAATCAGGGGAGAATGGCCTTGGTCAGGGAGTCGACTAAGCACACGATGGTCACTCTGACAGAGCTCCTCTGTGGAAATGGGAGAAAATTCCAGAAGGAAGACCATCTCTGCAGCACTCCACCAATCAGGCCTTTATGGTAAAGTGGCCAGACGGAAGCCACTACTCAGTAAAAAATGCACGACAGCACTCTTAGGGTTTGCCAAAAGGCACCTAAAGTCTCTCTGACCATGAGAAACAAGATTCTCTGGTCTGATGAAACCAAGATTGAACTCTATGGCCTGAATGCCAAGCGTCACGTCTGGAGGAAACCTGGCACCAACCCTACGGTGAAGCATGGTGGTGGCTGTATCATGCTGTGGGGATGTTTTCAGTGGCAGGAACTGGGAGACTCGTCAGGATCGAGGGAAAGATGAACGGAGCAAAGTACAGTGAGATCCATGAGGAAAATCTGCTCCAGAATGCTCAGGACCGCAGACTGGGGTGAAGGTTCACCTTCCAACAGGACAACAACCCTAACACACAGCCAAGACAACGCAAGGAGTGGCTTCGGGACAAGTCTCTCAATGTCCTTGAGTGGCCCAGCCAGAACCCGGACTTGAACCCGATCGAACATCTATGAAGAAACCTGAAAATAGCTGTGCAGTGACGCTCCCCATCCAACCTGACAAACCTTGAGAGGGTTTGCAGAGAAGAATGGGAGAAACTCCCCAAATACAGGTGTGCCAAGTTTGAAAGCATCATACGACTCAAGGCTGTAATCGCTTCCAAAGGTGCTTCAACAAAGTACTGAGTAAAGGGTCTGAATACTTTTGTAAATGTATTCATTTTTTAAATATTTGCTAACATTTCTAAAACCCTGTTTTTGCTTTGTCATAATGGGGTATTGTGTGTAGATTGATGATGAAAAAAATGAATTTCATCCATTTTAGAATAAGGCTGTAACGTAACAAAATGTGGAAAAAGTCAAGGGGTCTGAATACTTTCCGAATTAACTGTTGTTCCCCGTCAACCTAGAGCAAGTGTAAGGATGACAGTTTTTGGCTCACTCTCTGTGTACTGTGTTGTTGATGTTTGTGAGAGAGGCACAGTGGGGTTTGTGTGTATATTCCTATGCATCGCAGCATCTCGGAACACGCGTTCTGTAACTCAGGAGTAATTAAGCAGCCAGGTAAAGTAAGACTCACTCCTCGTCTCAAAGACGTCTGAGGTGACATCAAACCGAATACATTTGATTTACTATGAATTACAAATGCATTGCAATTACATAATGCCAGCAGCTTTAATATTCCCCTTGGTGTGTATGTGTGTGTGTGTGTGTGTGTGTGTGTGTGTGTGTGTGTGACCCACTTAACATGTCATATTTATCACTCAATGTGATTTTTTTCACCGATTGAGGGTCAAAGGCCCCAAAAAGGAAATGTGGCCCACAGTGAACCCCGAACAAACTGCTTCTTTAGGAAGAGGAAGGCTGGTTATTAAAGTCAAAATGACAGACTACATGGGTATGAAGTAAACTCTCCGAGCCGAAGGCAGTTGAAGATAACAAGCAGTGTGATAGCTCACACTCAACATGAGGAAAAGCAGTCCAAATTATTCCCCAGTAATCTATAGCCTCCGGTATCCGCCCCTGCATATTAAAACGGAGAGGGAGACAGTTCTATTGGATCTACCAGCGGGCCAGTGGGGTACAGCAAGTATCTTGTTCCAATAGCGAGAAATGCCAAGATACTGTACATATTTGAACAACACACAGTCAGTAAAACTAAGCCAATTTGCTCCCTCAGTGTAGCTGCCATAATTCTACTGATTTCATCCCCTTTGCTTCTTGATTCCACATCCGTAGGCTATGCACCACAACTCGCCCCCTTGACATAAGTCGATCAAGGACTTCAACAACTTCAGTTTGGAAAAACACAAAAATTCTGCATGTTAAAATATATTTATATATATATTTTTTTAAAGGTATGTGAAAGTGGCTCGGGGAGAGATCTCAGGTGTGTGAATGTTCTGCTCTGCAAAAAGCCTTGGGACATCCCACATGGCACCCTAGCAGGGGTACCACTCTGTTCCCTTTTCTCCAGTCCTTACAGTACTTTGAAGAGTTCCCTACGGCCTCTTTTCAAACTGCCGTTCACACCTCTCGCTCTAAAATGTGTGTCTATAGACAGACACGGTTGTTAATGGTCCTGTGTTAGCCCATCAGTGCTGAAAGAACATCTCAGTGAGACTTGTATCCCAAATGGTACTCTATTCCCTATACATTACTTTTCATCAAACTCCTTGGTCTAAAGTAGTGCACTACATAGGGAATAGAGTGCCATTTGTGAAAAACTTGTCTAAACACCCCCGGTACACAATGAGGTGAAACCCACTATGTGGAGTGAACTATTCAGACGGTAAAACATTGAAGCGTCCTCAGTGGAGGGGAATGTTATTGGGAGAAAGAGGTGTCATCTGGATGCCTGAGGCTGTCTTTCTAAAACTTCTGATTCAAATCATTCAAGTGAATAGGATTCAGAAGTCAGAAGGTAGACTAGGTGAGTGTGTAGGTCTAGGGGGCCTTATATCTACTGGGTGGGTGATTCTCAGGTGTTAGTCCTGTGGTGCTGGGAAGGAAGGAAGGAGTTTACTGTTAACTTTGAGCCGACTGTTCCTGTTGTGACCTCCCCACGACGGAAGAAGGCATTAAAGGGCCCCCGTCACCAACCGAGACAAGGATAAAATACTAAAGGGTGTATTGACTAGGAACCAAACTTAAGCAAACAGGCCGCAATGGCCCAATAAGAAATGCTGATTTCCGTTGCAAAACATTTTACAATCACCACTAACCCTGTGGCAGGAAGGGGAAACCCTTTTGCCTGCATTTAATCAGCATTAGAGATTAGCATTCTCTCTATTCCGGCTGTTTGATTGCTGTCTGTGTCCCAAATGGGATCCTTTACCTTACATAGTGCACTACACCGTAGGGCTCTGGTCTAAAGTAGTGCACTATGTAGGGAATAGGAGCTGTCTGTCATTGATATTCCTCGGGGGAAGCAGTATTTGGCTAATTTCTGCAGACGGCTATTTTGGGCATGTTTCAGTGAATGGGATGAATTATTTACAGAATGCCAGTCACAAACAGCATGCTGTCCACACACTGAACATATTGGACAGGTGCTGACTGACCTTGTCATGGAGACCTTCCCTTTGTGGTGCCTGGCAACGCTCTGAACCGTGTAGTGTGGATCTCTACTACACTCTGAACCGTGTACTGTGGGTCTCTACTACTACACTCTGAACCGTGTACTGTGGGTCTCTACTACTACACTCTGAACCGTGTACTGTGGGTCTCTACTACTACACTCTGAACCGTGTACTGTGGGTCTCTACTACTACACTCTGAACCGTGTACTGTGGGTCTCTACTATAACACTCTGAACCGTGTACTGTGGGTCTCTACTACACTCTGAACCGTGTACTGTGGGTCTCTACTACTACACTCTGAACCGTGTACTGTGGGTCTCTACTATAACACTCTGAACCGTGTACTGTGGGTCTCTACTACACTCTGAACCGTGTACTGTGGGTCTCTACTACTACACTCTGAACCGTGTACTGTGGGTCTCTACTACACTCTGAACCGTGTACTGTGGGTCTCTACTACTACACTCTGAACCGTGTACTGTGGGTCTCTACTACACTCTGAACCATGTACTGTGGGTCTCTACTACACTCTGAACCGTGTACTGTGGGTCTCTACTAAAACACTCTGAACCGTGTACTGTGGGTCTCTACTACACTCTGAACCGTGTACTGTGGGTCTCTACTATAACACTCTGAACCGTGTACTGTGGGTCTCTACTACACTCTGAACCGTGTACTGTGGGTCTCTACTACACTCTGAACCGTGTACTGTGGGTCTCTACTACACTCTGAACCGTGTACTGTGGGTCTCTACTACCCCCCTGTGGTCAACTAACTCTAAATCTAGTCATTGGATTGATGAAGGAACGAGCTAGGGGGAGTTTCCACCACATCACTTATACTAGTCAGTTCCATTCTAATCCATGAAAGGAAGTGATCAAGTGCACACATTAGGAGAGTTTATTGGCACACACCCTCACTGAACAGAGTGAGGATGCTAACTAACTAGCTTATTGAAAGAAAAACAACCATGTCATCCTGAATAGATCAGCATTAATTTCTTCAGACAGGCCTGAGGCTCCAGACACGCCTGGCCTGAGGCTCCAGACACGCCTGGCCTGGCCTGAGGCTCCAGACACGCCTGGCCTGAGGCTCCAGACACGCCTGGCCTGGCCTGAGGCTCCAGACACGCCTGGCCTGGCCTGAGGCTCCAGACACGCCTGGCCTGGCCTGAGGCTCCAGACACGCCTGGCCTGGCCTGAGGCTCCAGACACGCCTGGCCTGGCCTGAGGCTCCAGACACGCCTGGCCAGGCCTGAGGCTCCAGACACGCCTGGCCTGGCCTGAGGCTCCAGACAGGCCAGGCCTGAGGCTCCAGACAGGCCAGGCCTGAGGCTCCAGACAGGCCAGGCCTGAGGCTCCAGACAGAAACAACCGTGGACAAGAAGATTCGCCAAACAGCATTTGTTGATTGTTTTATTTAATTTCAAAACACAAGTGTTGCCTGTTTGTATTATTTTCCTCTCATTTCTTTTTTTTTTTTTCTTCTTTTTTTTAGAAAATGGAAAAGAAGTTGCCTTGTACAAACATTTAAAAATGACTAACAGAAAAGAGTCTGTACACATTCTGTAAAGATAGGAGAGGGGTTAAGCTCAGAAGAGGGTGATTCATGGTAGAACATAGCTCCTCTATCCTACTGTAGCTTTAGTTTTTTCCCTTACATTGACCCTTAAGCATGTGACCCCAGATAACCCTGTATAGTTGCACCCCAGGGCAGGAGAGGACAGGACAGGGCTGGTGCGACCCATAGCCAGGCTTGGTGGGCAGCAGCCACACATACCAGTGGTCCGGTGAGGGAGTTGGTGGAGGTTAAGGGGGACGGGACTGTTGTGCTTCTAGTGACCCATCCAAAACCAGGTATACGCTTTTCTCCGTCTTCCCAGAAAGAGAACCCCCCCTGACATTTTTGTAGCAGGGCACGGATTTCCTTCAACATAATTATCATTGTCGTTATCAACATAATTAATCGATCAATTATTAATGGATACTTGGTGACAATGCATAATCAGTCATTATTCAGTGCTGTTTTCAGCATTCTACAACCCAGGTGGCAGTGGTTCTCCACCCAGGGACAGAGAGCTTCCTTCAGGCTGGGTTAGACAGAGCAGAGCGGAGAGAGGCCTGGAAAGAGCCAGAGCTGGAGGAGGGAATGTCGTTCAGCAGCCAGGGTGGAGCTGGGCTGGATAGGATAGTGGGTTAGTAAGTGAGTTACTTGAGAAGTGCTATTTGTTGCCGAGCAGCTCCAGCTGGTCCTGGTACTCTGTGAAGAGCCTCTGGAAACGCAAGTTCTGTCCTATGACAGGCAGCAGCTCTCTCAAGAGGTCCCTCTTCCGCAGGCCCTGGGGACAGACAGGTCAAAGGTCAAGTCACACAACATGATCATTTCACTGTGTTTGGATTGGACCACATTACTGGAACTCCTATTCTAATTGAGCCGCGACCTCCCATCACGAGTAGTGTTCCTGTAACCAACGCTGTTTGGGACCCTCTCTGGGATTGACCCAATCCCATAATCACTGCTCTCTCAATCATCATTGGTATTTCATTTGGGATTAGGGATAGGTATTTGAAATGATTTCACTGTTCGAGTCTCATGAAATGATTTCAGAGTACTCGCAGGAAGATTCAAAACAGAGTCTCATTAAATGATTTCAGAGTACTCGCAGGAAGATTTAAAACAGAGTCTCATTAAATGATTTCAGAGTACTCGCAGGAAGATTTAAAACAGAGTCTCATTAAATGATTTCAGAGTACTCGCAGGAAGATTCAAAACAGCTGAAGGAGGCTGTCTCACCTTTCAGCCACACCTGTTTTAAGTCCAATTCTGTTGCTAAGTATTTACAGGATCTAAGTATTTACAGGATCTATGATTGTGTTTTCACAGGAAGCCCCATTCTGTTCTTCTGTCCAATTACTTGCAAGAGCTGACCTGATTGGTCAAAAAGACCAATTAGTCAAAAAAATAAAAATACTTAATTGTGCAGCTTGTGTAAACCGCTTGCTGCCTTGTAGGCACCTACCAGGGTTGTAGGCTCCCAGGCACTGCTGGCAGACTTGTGCACTGGTCCCAGTAAGTCTTTACAGAGCTCCCGTAGCCGATAATCAGAACCTGCCGGACAGAACACAAAGGTTAGACAGCAAGAAGAAAATGGAAAGTAAATGGAAAGTTCAGGATTTTACAATTTAGATGGTTCCTCATCCTGAAATGAGTCTATGGGCCATGAGAAACTATAATCCATGGTTCATTTTTCAGCTACTACAATCTTTAACTTACTTTGGCCACCACCAGCTAACAATCAATGGAAGCGGATGGGACACGTGTGCATGTTAAAAAATAAACTGCCAAATCACATTCCCAAATACGGAGTTGATGTCAGTTAATTTTGTCACACATGCCCCATTCACTTGCATTCCATCCACTTCCTCTCTGGGCCCTGGTCAAAAATAGAAGGGCATAGGTTGTCATGTGGGACACAGTCTGGCTCACCCTCAGTGACCAGGAAGCGTGCATAGATGAGCAGCCAGTAGTGGTACTCTGTGCTGGAGCGCAGGGTGAGGGCCGACGCCAGCTGGTTCTCCAGGAAAACCAGGGTCATGCCACTCTGCAGGTGGTGGGGGGTGGACGACAGTCTGGAGGCCAGGCGACCCGCACTGGGAGAGGAAAACAACCACATTAAACAACATCGGGAAAACAGGGAAAAGTTTAGCAAAGGTTTCTGAATGAACGTAGTTTCATCATGTGTGGATAGAAAGTTAACGCCAAAGTCCAACTTGTACATTTACGGTGTAAAATCACCAAAACCAAGCAACGACTGTATCTGTGCATTAACAGTCACCTTGACGACACCAACTAGCTAGTTCCCTCGTCGGAACGTTAACAGAACTGCTGGATAGCAGTGCTCGGCAGGCGGGGGTCGAAGGTCACAGTGTAGCTGCGTTGTGAAACCCCAAACATGCCGTGCATAAACTCTCCACTGAGTAGACTGTATCCCGTGACTTCCAAATAGTGACCAACGTCATGAACATGGCTAAACGTTGGGAGGAAAACATCTGGCCATGTTACCGCTGGAGACAACGTGACACAGCTGCCCCGTGGGAACACCTCCAGACAGTAACGCGAGCTTGTTGACATGGTGATCAGTATTACAGGTTACTTCTCGCTTGCCCATTGAAATAAACAGCACTTGTTAACTAGTGGTCGGTATTTCATATCGGTTTAAATGTCTGGAAGCCGAAGACATCTTCCCACATCTCACCTCCCATGCTGTTACAAGGAAGCAGCCTCTACGGCAGCGGGCGCAGCCTCTACGGCAGCGGGCGCAGCCTCTACGGCAGCGGGCGCAGCGTGCAGCAAGGCAATGCTAATGGTCATTTTGTGTGATACCGTTCCTGCAGTAACTGCAGTCCGCAGATCGATATTATTGTCAATATGACACACCATGTGAAAATGTCTGAAAACGTTTTGGAGACAGAAAAGGAAAACGAGCCTTTTCTTATTGGACGAGTTCGGATAGTACCTCCCCTGTTTTAGTGCCGGCTTCAGTCTTGTTTCTGAACGCGGCTGTTCACCATCTACATCTGAATCGCTCAGCTCCTCACCAGAGACCTTCAGCCCTGGTCTAATCATGACTAAATGTGTGTGTAACAGTCTGTGTGTAGGATGACGTTTCCCTACACTCTGATCTTGGCTCAGTTTAGCATTGTCCCCACTAATGGATAAGGTTATGATAAGTTGATCCTAGATCATCGTTAACAGTCAAGACTCACTTGAGGTTGTGTCCCTGTGTGAGAGCCAGGGGTCCCTGTGACACAGGTGCATCCTGGGAGGAGATGCAGTTCTTGAAGTCAGCACACTGCACCAGGGAGTCCTGCTTATCCGCTATTAGGTTCCTGACACCACACACACACACACACACACACACACACACACACACACACACACACACACACACACACACACACACACACACACACACACACACACACACACACACACACACACGACAAGAGAGCATTAGCGGACAAGACACTGTTTTTGTTTGTACACCTAGATGTCTGTCGATGGCGTACAGTTTTAATAGTTCAACACTACGTGTCTGCTTGTTGACTGTACAGAGAAGGAGTCCCTGGCTACATTCAAACTCGGGACAATTTTTTCTTGAGCGGATAGTCGGGGGACCGGAACATAACTATAAATCATTTGTAGACTGCAAATTGATCACAAGAAACCCAAACAGATAACATTTGACTAAAATATAATAATCTCTACTGTTGATTACAGATATGTGTATTTACTCGATTTACTGAGGAACAGATTTTCTACAGTACAATTACTCTGAGCTGATTTCCTGGTGATTTTCCATTATTTTTAACTGTTAAAGTGTCCTGTTACAACAGTCAGTAGAACAGTTGGCAAGGTGCTAACTAATAAACACTCTACAGTATATACTTCTAAAGATGTCATGGATTGATTGACCAGACATTTGTGCCGCCTTCACCAGTCAACATCGTGCCGAAACATTGGGGGGGGGGGGGGGTATAGAATGTGTGACTTTCATGATTTCTCTAAAGTAAGTGTGTGTGTGTCTTACCATGTCTCCAGGGAGGAGTTGAAGCAGTAAGATTTCCCATTGGAGAGGCCAATGACTGGGACCCCCTGCTGTGTCAGTAAAGACTGGGACACAGTGCATTCTGTGCCTAGGAGAGGAGACAAAGAGAGGATGAATACAAGGAGGAAAAACAGGAGAGGAGAGAGGATGAATACAGGGAAGAGAGACAGGATGAATACAGGGAAGAGAGACAGGATGAATACAGGGAAGAGAGACAGGATGAATACAGGGAAGAGAGACAGGATGAATACAGGGAAGAGAGACAGGATGAATACAGGGAAGAGAGACAGGATGAATACAGGGAAGAGAGACAGGATGAATACAGGGAAGAGAGACAGGATGAATACAGGGAAGAGAGACAGGATGAATACAGGGAAGAGAGACAGGATGAATACAGGGAAGAGAGACAGGATGAATACAGGGAAGAGAGACAGGATGAATACAGGGAAGAGAGACAGGATGAATACAGGGAAGAGAGACAGGATGAATACAGGGAAGAGAGACAGGATGAATACAGGGAAGAGAGACAGGGTGAATACAGGGAAGAGAGACAGGGTGAATACAGGGAAGAGAGACAGGGTGAATACAGGGAAGAGAGACAGGGTGAATACAGGGAAGAGAGACAGGATGAATACAGGGAAGAGAAACAGGAGAGAAGGATGAATACAGGGAAGAGAAACAGGAGAGAAGGATGAATACAGGGAAGAGAAACAGGAGAGAAGGATGAATACAGGGAAGAGAAACAGGAGAGAAGGATGAATACAGGGAAGAGAGACAGGAGAGAAGGATGAATACAAGGAAGAGAGACAGGAGAGGAGAGGATGAATACAGGGAAGAGAGACAGGAGTGGAGAGAGGATGAATACAGGGAAGAGAGACAGGAGAGGAGGATGAATACAGGGAGGAAAAACTAAGCTTTTAAAACATTTCAGACCGTCAGTAGGGTTGAAAGTATAGATTATATCCCACGCGCTCTGCACTGGTTGAGTAATAATAACAAAGTCAAGCAGGTGACATGACAGCGTGGGAGGACGTGCCCCCCGCGGTTCATATTTAAAAGTATGTCAGACCTTGTCTCAGAAAATCTTCTCGCCCCAAAAGATTGAGTGACAGGAAAGTACTGACAGCCTTCCAGGTCTTCATAGAACCGTAGTTATAAAGTAGAACAGAAGTTACGAATGTACCTTTCAGACCGTTCAGTACAGTTGAAGGTATGGACGACTTATACCAACAAGGTCACGAGGAATAGCACTAACCTCCGATTAGTGCACCAGTGCCGCTGGACGAATGGTAGAGCCCATGGTGCGGCAGGATGCGACGTTGACCTTGTAAAATCTTGAGAACGTGCAGGGCGACAACCAGGTAGCAGCTGCGTATCTCTCATTTCAGGGGAGACGCCTCTCAACGCAGCACAGGATGTGGTGACACTTCTGGTCGAGTGACATCTCACACCTTCTGGGACAGGGAGCCCTACTCCCTTGTAGGCCTGAGTGATGACATCCACAAGCCAGTGTGAAAGCCTCTGCTTGGACAATGCAAGGTCTTCTGACTTCCCACCGAAGCACAGAAACAGCTGCTCTGACTTCCTGTAGCGTTCCGAGGCTTGCATATAGCGTTTGAGGGAAAGGACTGGACACAGGAGACTAGCGCACTCTTCCTCCGCATTCTGGAAAGGATGGGGGCAGTTGGCCACCAATTCAATGGCTTGATTGATGTGAAGGGGTGATAAACCCTTAGGTAAAAAGGCTGGATTGAGCCATAAGGTCACGCCTAGGTCGTCTGCCTTCTATCGTAGGTAGACCGGGCTCATAAAGAGCTCACTCACACGTTTCGCTGATGAAATAGCTAAGAGGAAAGCTCCTCTATATGCTTGAAAGGAAATTACGTCCGATAATAGCAGGATCGCAGATGATCAGTAGAGGGTCGGGCACTTCAGAGGCCACACCCATAGCTGTAGTTGGTCTGGGCTGGGATGCCATAACCTGCATTCCAACTGAACGCAGCTCCTGTCTGTGAGGGAACTGCCATGGCTCTCCCTCCAAAAGAATAAGGGTTGGAAACCAGGGTTTCACTGGCCATCTGGGGGGCTACAAGCAGCAGCCTGTGCTGAGCCTGAGAGACCAGGTGCAGCGTTGCTAAGAGGCCCTCTGGCCATGTGTGGGCTAAGGTGTCCATGCCCAGAGGGATGTTTGCTATGAGGCGAACAGGTTCTCGTGCTGTTCCAAACCGTTGCCATTACGCCGCGACAAGAAGTCTGCCACCTTGTTCACCTTGCCTGGGAGATGAATGGCTCATAGGGAGGCCAGACGTGGTAGGGCCCATATCAAGAGTTGTTGGGCCACCTGTAGGGACCATACAGACCTCGTTCCCCCTTGATGGTTGATGTGGAACACTGTCCACGTATTGTCTGATCGTATCAGGACAGGAAGTGATTCAGGGCTAGGTAAACTGTCTTAAGTTCGAGCACATTGATGTGCCCTTTCCTTCGTACACTCGCGAGAGAAGCGGCGCAGATGAGCCAGTCGTCGAGGTAAGGAAGGATCTCAATCCGTTGTAGATGGAAGGAGCTCAGGGCTGCGCTCACGCATCTCGTGAAGACTCGAGGCGCCAGGGAGAGACCGAAGGGTAATAACGCAAACCGGTAAGTCTGGCCCTGGAAGGCGAAACGCAGAAAACGCCTGTGTTCCAGTAGCACAGGAACGGCACAGGAACGTGAACGTAAGCATCCTTTAAGTCCAGGAACGTGAATCATTCCTCTCTGGCTACAATCTGGAGAACGTTGACCGGCCGCAACATGTGAAAGGGGAGAACGTTTAGGAAAAAAACATTGAACCGTTTTAAATCCAGAACTGGACAGAAGTCTCCGTCTTTCTTCATAACCAGAAAATAGGTTGAGTAAAAGCCATCTTGCTGTTCTGATGCTTATACTCGTGATCGCACCCTTCTCCAGGGTTGAGGGTGCAATCTTATAGGTTGAGGGTGTAATCTCCAGGGTTGAGGATGCAATCTTATAGGTTGAGGGTGTAATCTCCAGGGTTGAGGATGCAATCTTATAGGTTGAGGGTGTAATCTCCAGGGGTTCTGTGACTGTCATTCTGATCCCTGAGAATGGTGGGGGCCGGTGTCAGAAGTGCAACCTGTACCCTTGTGAGAGGGTCATCAACATCTATGGGTCTGTTTTCTACGTATGCTGACCCGAAGAGCAGTCTGCCTAGCTCTCTGTTCATGAACGCAAACGCTTAAAGAGATGCGTCATTCGGGTTGCAGAAGTCCGGATCTGCGCGCTCCGCCTGGAGCATCCTGTTCTGTGCTAGCATGAGCACTGAGGGCTGGGGCAGACGTCACATCTTTCAGGGCTTCATCTGGAGAGAGCATTAGTTCTGCTATGTATTCATCCACCTTAGGCATATGGTCCAGCCCATGTTGTTTTGCGTCGCGCATGGCAGATAGCGTCCTACTGTCCTTGCCGTGCTGGGCGAGGACAGACCAGCATCTCCGAAGCTCCGTAGGAACAGACGGTGAACGTGGCATACTGAACGGTGTCGCTGCCTGGACCTTCTTAAAGAACGGGTTAGCTGCGGGGGCTGTTGCTTGAGGGTCATCAAGCTCCAGCTTAGCTAAGGCAGCACGCAGGACTGTGCGCATAGTGAGGCAGAGCTTCCTTATGACTCCTCTGACCCTTTGGCATTGAGACTGAATAGATCCACAGTGGTTGGCACCTCCATCACCGTGTTGGGCGTGTCATCATCCTGGTCACTACAGTGCTGGTTGGATGCCTGAGTGGACAGCAGATCATCATCTCAGCTATCTGAGTTCTCTGTTGCGTCCCCCGTACGGCAGTGTGCGAGAGGGGGTCCGACTCGGGGGCTTGAAGGAACGCAAAAGCATTTTTAGTTTCTCTATCTTAGAAGAGAAGGAGTCGGCCTTCCGTGTGAGGCTCTTAATTTTGATTATTATTTATTTTTTACAGAAGGGGGGGGGGGGGGGTTCCATCGGTTTCGTTTTTGGTGGCCCTGGGTGGGTCCTGGCGAACAACACTGGTAAATTATTTGTGAAAAGCAGGCCCTCTTCGCTTCCCTCACCTTCGCAGGCAGGATGGCGCAGTTAACGCAGGGGTCAGACAGGTGGCCAATGAATCATCTTTAACCTGTAGTTAACCTTTAACCTGTAGTTCAGCCATGCATACCTAGCATCATGGTGATGCGCTGTTCTCTGAGCTCAGAATGTAAACAAAATAAATCAAATATAAATATTTATTATACTGATTCATCAAATTAACTAATATAATAGTAACCGAAGACTGTATTACAACAGCTACCGCAATACACAGAAAGGGTAGAGAGCTACAATAATCTGGCGGGAGATGTAAAAATGGTTGGAATAGGAGCTGTAACATATTTAAATGTATGCTTATTTATGCGAAATACGCACGAATGGCAGTCGTTTGGTAAGGCAAGCTGACAACACACAGTGGCAGCTAGTTTAATAAACTGGCAAGCTAGCTTGTGATACCAAGCGTGTAGCTGGCGTGTGATACCAGGGGAGAGAGATGCCTAGGGGAGGCAAACTGAATCGCATGTCATATAGCTGGCTAGGCTAACAAACTTCCTACATGTGGTTATCTAGGAAAGTGACCCGTTCGAGTTTTATATACAGTTGTGGCCAAAAGTTGAGAATGACACAAGTATTAATTTTCACAAAGTCTGCTGCCTCAGGTGTATGATGTATGATGGCAATTTGCATATACTCCTGAATGTTATGAAGAGTGATCAGATGAATTGCAAATAATTGCCAAGTCCCTATTTGCCATGCAAATTAACTGAATCCCCCAAAAACATTTCCACTGCATTTCAGCCCTGCCACAAAAGGACCAGCTGACATCATGTCAGTGATACTCTCATTAACACAGGTGTGAGTGTTGACGAGGACAAGGCTGGAGATCACTCTGACATGCTGATTGAGTTCGAATAACAGACTGGAAGCTTCAAAAGGAGGGTGGTGCTTGGAACCTTTGTTCTTCTGTCAACCATGGTTACCTGCAAGGAAACACGTGCCGTCATCATTGCTTTGCACAAAGAGGGCTTTACAGGCAAGGATATTGCTGCCAGTAAGATTGCACCTAAATCAACCATTTATCGGATCATCAAGAACTTCAAGGAGAGCGGTTCAATTTTTGTGAAGAAGGCTTCAGGGCGCCCAAGAAAGTCCAGCAAGCGCCAGCACCGTCTCCTAAAGTTGATTCAGCTGCGGGATCGGGGCACCACCAGTACAGAGCTTGCTCAGGAATGGCAGCAGGCAGGTGTGAGTGCATCTGCACGCACAGTGAGTCGAAGACTTTTGGAGGATGGCCTGGTGTCAAGAAGGGCAGCAAAGAAGCCACTTCTCTCTGATGAATCCCCTTTCCGATTGTTTGGGGCATTCGGAAAAAAGCTTGTCCCGAGAAGACAAGGTGAGCGCTACTATCAGTCCTGTGTCATGCCAACAGTAAAGCATTCTGAGACCATTCATGTGTGGGGTTGCTTCTCAGCCAAGGGAGTGGGCCCACTCACAATTTTGCCTAAGAACACAGCCATGAATAAAGAATGGTACCAACACATCCTCCGAGAGCAACTTCTCCCAACCATCCAGGAACAGTTTGATGACGAACAATGCCTTTTCCAGCATGATGGAGCACCTTGCCATAAGGCAAAGTGATAACTAAGTGGCTCGGGGAACAAAACATTGATATTTTGGGTCCATG
Organism: Salvelinus alpinus; assembly: GCF_045679555.1. Lineage (NCBI taxonomy): Eukaryota > Metazoa > Chordata > Actinopteri > Salmoniformes > Salmonidae > Salvelinus > Salvelinus alpinus. The sequence goes on from NC_092090.1 coordinate 95,702,983, forward strand.
ACCAGGAAACTCCCCAGACCTTAATCACATTGAGAACTTGTGGTCAATCCTCAAGAGGCGGGTAGACAAACAAAACCCCACAAATTCTGACAAACTCCAAGCATTGATTATGCAAGAATGGGCTGCCATCAGTCAGGATGTGGCCCAGAAGTTAATTGACAGCATGCCTGGGTGGATTGCAGAGGTCTTGAAAAAGAAGGGTCAACACTGCAAATATTGACTCTTTGCATCAACTTCATGTAATTGTCAATAAAATCCTTATGACACTTATGAAATGCTTGTAATTATACTTCAGTATTCCATAGTAACAGCTAACAAAAATATCTAAAGACACTGAAGCAGCAAATTTTGTGGAAATTAATATTTGTGTCATTCTCAAAACTTTTGGCCACGACTGTAGTTGAAGGATGACTAACGTTAGTGCCCGGTGACCTTGATAACGAGCACAGCAGTGGAGGATATCTTCACAAGATTAACACCGGAGTACGGTGGCCAACACACACACACACACACACACACACACACACACACACACACACACACACACACACACACACACACACACACACACACACACACACACACACACACACACACACACACACACACACACACACACACACACACACACACTAGCTGGTGGGCTAAATCAACACAAGACAAGGAAGCCTGAAAACCTCAGATAAAAGGGATAGGTAGGGGAGAGCTGTCACACAGCCTTGGAGGGCGAATTTTACGCTCTGACCCACAGGTCACAGGCTGTTGGTCACAGACTGACAGTACACACAACTCACACAGAGTTTAGCTTACCATACTGGGACCTGGGAAGATGCAAACTGAAAAACGGGAGCAGCGGACCAGTCAATTTGCGTGATATGCTATGCTAACTTTGGGGGAAGTAATAAGAGACAGTGTTCTGACGTACGGTTGTATATGAACCGCGGGCGCCTCCTCCCATGCTGTCACGTCACCGGCGGGACTTTGTTGTTATTACTCGACCTGCGGTGGGATATAATCCATACTTTCAACCGTACTGACGGTCTGAAAGGTTTGAAGTAGAACTCCTCTCACCTGATAAAATGGTCTGCAAAGATTCATTCTTCACTACCGCACTCTGTTTCTGGACATCCCTATAAAGAAGAAAGAACACGTCTCAATTTTTTTTATTAATTGAACTTTTATTTAACTAGGCAAGTCAGTTTAGAACAAATTCTTATTTACAATGATGTACTCAATGTATGGCCCTGTCCAGAAACAAACAACCCCTAGCCTCTGAACCCCTAGACACTTTGAGGAGATCTGACAGGATTTGATAGGTGTAAACAATGTGTCATTCTTCCTAGCCTATCAGAGAGCAAGTCTGAGATATCAGCATATTGATGCGGTAGGTAGCCTAGCAGTTAAGAGCGTTGAGCTCCGAAAGGTAGCTGTTTTGAATCCCCGAGCAGACTAGGTGACGACTGTGTCGATGTGTCCTTGAGCGATGCACTTCACCATAGCTGCTCCAGTAAGTCGCTATGGATACGTGCGCCTGCTAAATTAACAAAAATGTCCAATGTTCACACCTATCAAATGAAAAGGTGTCAAGGGACTAGGGGTTGTCTCTAGTCTAAAATACAAGGTGTGGCGAGTCAGGAGTGATCACCGTCGCTAGTACACTCCAGAGTATGCGAGTCGTGTTAAGCAGTCGGAATTCCCACACTCATCGCTCACCTAGGTGATAGGCTATGTGGCCGCTGTGTGAAAACAAACAGCTTTTTCTCTAATCCACTGATGATCAGATGCTTTAATTAGAACTGTGGCCCTGTTGTGCTCACATCTTAACAGTTGTGACAACTTTAGCACTCCTCTCTTTTTAAAACAACAGCCTGTATAGAAACGCAAACGTCTCTGATGCTGCTGCCTGGGCTCATTGGTTGTCTTGTCATCAATTACACAGGTGGTGACCCATTTCTTGTTTGACTCATATCAACATCTCTGCACATTAGTGGCGGGGCTAAATAAATACAACAATAGGTCTAATTAAAAGAACAGTGATGAAGGAAATGAAACATGCTGGGCAGAGCATGGCCAGAGCTCGTGGCTGAGTTGGTACAGGAGCGAAATTCCCGCCGCTCTATTTTTTTAAAATCCACTCCACACTCCAGCAAAATGATGCACGCTCCGCTCCTCGCTCGACTCACACCCTCTGGTGCACACTAGGTGTAGGGTGAAATTGGATCATTTTTGCATTTCCCCCACTAATGGTTAAAATTAGGATCGGGGAAGCTGATCCTAGATCTGTACCTAGTGGAAACTTCCCATCAGAGCAGCAGCCTAGATGGTGCATCTCAATAGGTTTTGTCACGTCAATACGGGTGTGTGTGTGTGTGTGTGTGTGTGTGTGTGTGTGTGTCACGGGGCTCTCTCTCACCAGACAGACAGGGTGGCGCAGGCGGTCAAGGCCATGACGTAGAAGCCTGAGCAGTGCAGGGCGGACATGGGCGCGGGCAGCAGGATGGCGGGTAGTAGGCGGCGGCCACACGCCGAGAACACAGACAACATGCGGTCCGCGCACGCCACTGCCACCACGTCACTGGGGGAGGAAAGGAGGAGACACACATTATTTACTACTGTGTCAATAAAGTTTTAACATTTGTTCATTATGACCGACAGTTGGAATGGAAGCTAAATCCTTGCCCCCTATAAAAACAGCACAGTCAACTCCAAAGACGTTAAAGCTGAGATATAAAACAGCAGTCAACTCCAAAGACGTTAAAGCTGAGATATAAAACAGCAGTCAACTCCAAAGACGTTAAAGCTGAGATATAAAACAGCAGTCAACTCCAAAGACGTTAAAGCTGAGATATAAAACAGCAGTCAACTCCAAAGACGTTAAAGCTGAGATATAAAACAGCAGTCAACTCCAAAGACGTTAAAGCTGAGATATAAAACAGCAGTCAACTCCAAAGACGTTAAAGCTGAGATATAAAACAGCACAGTCAACTCCAAAGACGTTAAAGCTGAGATATAAAACAGCACAGTCAACTCCAAAGACGTTAAAGCTGAGATATAAAACAGCAGTCAACTCCAAAGACGTTAAAGCTGAGATATAAAACAGCACAGTCAACTCCAAAGACGTTAAAGCTGAGATATAAAACAGCAGTCAACTCCAAAGACGTTAAAGCTGAGATATAAAACAGCAGTCAACTCCAAAGACGTTAAAGCTGAGATATAAAACAGCAGTCAACTCCAAAGACGTTAAAGCTGAGATATAAAACAGCAGTCAACTCCAAAGACGTTAAAGCTGAGATATAAAAACAGCAGTCAACTCCAAAGACGTTAAAGCTGAGATATAAAAACAGCAGTCAACTCCAAAGACGTTAAAGCTGAGATATAAAACAGCAGTCAACTCCAAAGACGTTAAAGCTGAGATATAAAACAGCAGTCAACTCCAAAGACGTTAAAGCTGAGATATAAAACAGCAGTCAACTCCAAAGACGTTAAAGCTGAGATATAAAACAGCAGTCAACTCCAAAGACGTTAAAGCTGAGATATAAAACAGCAGTCAACTCCAAAGACGTTAAAGCTGAGATATAAAACAGCAGTCAACTCCAAAGACGTTAAAGCTGAGATATAAAAACGGCACAGTCAACTCCAAAGACGTTAAAGCTGAGATATAAAACAGCAGTCAACTCCAAAGACGTTAAAGCTGAGATATAAAAACAACACAGTCAACTCCAAAGACGTTAAAGCTGAGATCCGCATTAGCGGAAGCAGCACCACTGGCAGCCCCAGGCATATTGTTATGGTTTACTTTACTAACCCAGTCGAAGCCCTGTCTAAAGGAAGTCTGTTCTCAAGTGCCTCTCCTATATCTGAGATAAGATCAGGAAACATTTGTTTCTACTAAGCTATATGGATTTCTTTTTAAGAAGGTCATACACCAAGGAACATGTTGTCATTTGATTTAGAATTTTAAGACCCCTTGAAGGATAACAATAACAAACAAAAAATGATTTGATGAAAAGGCTTATTTAGTTTCTTTGGCCTTACAGATATTATCCCATCCAAACACATTGAATAACAGATTCACTACATGGAACAATAGTCCCCCCCGAAAAATCTAAAGGAAGTTTGTTCTGAAGTGTAGGTCCTATTTCTGAACGATATAAGAAAGATCAGGAAACATATATATATATATATATTTTTTTACAGGTATTTAAACCCTTATTTGGGGCTAAACAGTTTCCATATATACTTCCATTCACTTTTTCAACTAGAGCAAAACATGTACGTGTTTGTGACAGTCTCACCTTTCCACAGAGGTATCCCAAACTGTTCGGACGCTACAGACAGAAGTTGTCAGATTGGCTGTACCAACTTCAGACGAGTCCTAAGACTCTTGTGAGGGGAACACCATTGACCGTGAGAGTCTCGTCTTTCCATAGAGGGGTCGTAATAGTTTAGACCAAAACGTGTGGATGCCTTTGTGAGAACATGTCTCATGGTCTGACATACACCGCCTCTAGCTCTGTCACTTTTCACCGCAGATGGGGAAGTGCAACATCGGCCGATGCGGAAGTGCAACAATCGGCCGATGCGGTGGACATCACTCCAGCTTAAATTGACAGATTGTTATGGGGATGTTTGTATTATGCTAATTATACTGAACAGGAGTGGCATATCAAGAAGCTGATTAAACAGCATGATCATTACACAGCAGCACCTTGCGCTGGGGAAAAGGCCAGTTGTCATACAACACAATGCCACAGATGTTTCAAGTTGAGGGAGTGTGCAATTGGCATGCTGACTGTAGGAATGTCCACCAGAGATGTTGCTAGAGAATTACATGTTCATTTCTCTACCATAAGCCACCTCCAATGTCGTTTTAATGAATTTGGCAGTACGTCCAACCGACCTCACGACCGCAGACCACGTGTAACCACGCCAGTCCAGGACCTCAACATCCGGCTTCTTCACCTGCGGGATCGTCTGAGACCAGCCACCCAGAGAACTGATGAAACTGAGGAGTATTTGTCTGTAATAAAGCTCTTTTGTGACTGGCCTGGCACCCCATGGCTGCAGTCATGTGAAATCCATAGATTAGAGCCTAATTTATTTATTTCAATTGACTGATTTCCTTATATGAACTGTAACTCAGTAAATTTGTTGAATGATTGCATGTTGCGTTTATATTTTTGTTCAGTATAGATTTCCGCAGGGGCAACGGACATTGACTCGAGGGGGTTGAACAGAGAAGAGGAGCTATACAATCTGCTGTTCAATCACAAGTGCAATGACGTCCCTCAAAAATATTAGTTTGAAGTAACTTCTTTGTTGTAGTAATACCGCAAATGGATATAGCAGTTTCATTGCTACGGATTCTAGCTTTAACCCTTCACACTCGTACCAGTACACAGGTTGAACATGACAGATTTGGGCACTAATAATCTCCGAAATCAAAACGTACAGTAACATGCTATGCATGACATCTCAGTGGCTGTAGAGTAACATGCTATGCATGACGTCAGAGCTCAGTGGCTGTAGAGTAACATGCTATGCATGACATCTCAGTGGCTGTAGAGTAACATGCTATGCATGACATCTCAGTGGCTGTAGAGTAACATGCTATGCATGACGTCAGAGCTCAGTGGCTGTAGAGTAACATAATATACATGACATCTCAGTGGCTGTAGAGTAACATGCTATGCATGACGTCAGAGCTCAGTGGCTGTAGAGTAACATGCTATACATGACATCTCAGTGGCTGTAGAGTAACAGGCTATAAATGACATCATAGCTCAGTGGCTGTGGAGTAACATGCTATAAATGACATCATAGCTCAGTGGCTGTGGAGTAACATGCTATAAATGACATCATAGCTCAGTGGCTGTACAGTAACATGCTATAAATGACATCATAGCTCAGGCTCTGTGCTTCACAGCTCTGTATGGGTTTTGACTGACAGATGTTCTGAACTTGAGCACCTCACGCCACAAGAAGTGGTCACCATCCCTCCCACTAATTTGGCAACTTTAGCTTTTTTGTTGTCCGAGGGAAATGCTGTAAATTAAAAGGACTCTGTATATTTTCAACGATGAGACATTGATTAGAATAAATACCACTTTGGATGTGATCCAAGCAAGCCAAACACCTGTGAGTCCAAATGTGCACTTCACATTTCCATATCATAAAACTCATGTGTACACAGTGTCACTGTTTATGATCACCATGCTTGACGTATAATTAAAAGTTGACATGGCGTCATACCCTGTGTTATTCTGAATGGAATCAGCCTGTTATTGTCTATTGTGAAGACAAATCGCTGCGGAACACGCACCTGAATACACACACGATTATTTTCTATGTGCACCAAAATTATGATCTGTTTGCGTTGTGAAAGCCTAACACGAAGATAATATTTTATAACTTTATAGCTAGTCATGTTGGCAATAGAAGAAGCTTTCAAATGACGCCCACCTGAACCAGATTGCGATTTATAAAAATGGGACATTTCTGGATTGCGTAAACAACAGTAATTGTGTGTTGGGGACGCAGAGCTGCGTTCCAAACAAAACAAGTGTGCTTGCTCTTAGTTCCTCAACAGCACAGCTAGGAGAGTAAAAAAAAAAAAAAAAAGCTTATGGTTGAAGACTGTTCCTTGAGCCATAAAAGTGCATTGAAATGACTTGGGACCTGTGCACACTTTGGAGAGGTGTGTGGCCACTTGGAGAGACCACTTAGTCCTCTCACTCAAACACTGGTCATCTTTTTTTCTTGAGTTGCACCTTCCCCAATATTATTATTATCATGTTACTGAATATATTTATAATAAACAAATGCGGCGAAAAGTACAGTAAATGTAAAATACACATAAAATCAACAGTGTAATGTTTGGATTCAGTCGTGTCAGGTGAACTGTTATGTCCTCAACTTTGGTCTAATGCTTTTCTCAATCTTCAAGCTGTTCCCCTTCAATTGCTACCGTGGTTATGTTTATGCTTTTCATATTTCTTCTGGAGGAAACACTTCCATTTAGCTCTATCCATATTAGGCCAATTCCTACAAGTGTAAAGTATCAAGACAATAGATAACTACCATTAATACTACTGGACCAGACATGTAGAACCTCCCTCCCCCTACTGCTTACCTGCTGCCCGCTGCAGTGATGACTCGGCTGGGCAGCAACGTCTCCCACTCCCTGCCCTCCCTGGAACAGCGGAGATGGCTGAGTTTGGATCCGGACACCGCAGAGACCTCGTTCTCCACCTCCAGGTACACCGGGGGCTCCGTACTGACCTACAAACATAAACAATATGGCGGAAAGAGAGCACATCCGACTAGCATCCATTGTACTTATCATGACTCTGTCTATGACCATGTGGGTTGTTTAGCCACAACTGAAGAGTGATATAATAATATACCTGAAGAGTAAATGCTTTCTGCGGTGTGGGAGTGGGCAGTTTGAGGACAGCCACGGGGACAGCAGCGACACAACAAGGCTCCTTCTCTGATGAAGGGGTAGCCTGCAAGTGTGCAGTTGGGGAAAGAAGAAAAATGCATAAATGTCCCTGGTCAAAAAACTCTAACAAAGCCTATAAGATAGAAAGGGGACTCCAAACACATGTTAACTAATAGCAGCTGTTTAAACAAAAGGTTGGCAAAAATGTATGTCCAAGTCAAGAAAGAGTTACCAGCAGCAAGCGGTAGTAAATTGGTACTAAACAATGTCTTTTCAAAGCCTGTTAGATATTATGTAAGCGTAATTAGTACCAATGAGTGCAAATGGGGAGTTCACATGCTATCGGAGTTAGCAAAAGTTCTGAGTTCCGAGTGGGAAATATCACTTCAATAGCTAGGTTTCCTTCAAATTTGCATTAAAACCAACACATGTTCCTACCAGAGGTTTCCATCAAACTGACTCGTGTATACAAGGTATTACGCCTGATGACGTAATGCACATTCTGCGCTTAAGTTCTCATGTACCAACAACAACAAAAAAGAGAAATGTAATGTGTTTTGGCTCATGCTCTCAAGACCATAGCTGGCTGATAAAGTGGACAGGGTTGGCAGCCCTGCAAGGTTTAACACGTTTAAATGTCTTACTCAGCCATGGAGAACAAGTGCCCACAGTCCTTGGGAGCAGGCTGCGCCGGTGGCACTGTTATCCTCAAAGCGGGCGAAGAAGGTGTTTAGCTTGTTCGGGAGCAAGAAGTCTGTGTCTGAGGCGTGGCTGGTTTTACCTTTGTAGTCTGTGATTGTCTGTAGACCCTGACACATTTGTCTCGTGTCTTAGCCACTGAAATGTGACTCCACTTTGTCTATGTACTGATGTTTTGCCTGTTTGAATGCCTTACGGAGGGAATAACTACACAGTTTGTATTCTACCATATTCCCGGTGGTTTGCACTTTTAGTTTTGCGCTAATGCTGCCATCTATTCATGGTTTCTGATTTGGGTAGGTTTTAATAGTCTCAGTGGGAACAACATCTGCTATATACTTCTTGATGAACTCAGTCACCATATACGTCAAATGTTATTCTCAGAGGCTACCCAGAACATATCCCAGTCCGCGTGATCCAAACAGCCTCGAAGCATGGATTCCGATTGGTCAGAGCAGCGTTGAATAGACCTTAGCATGGGTACTTTGAGTTTCTGCCTACAGGAAGGGAGAAGCAAAACAGATTCATGATCTGATTTCCGAAGGGAGGGCCTTGTTGGCGTCCCAGAAGTTGAAGTAGCAGTGGTCGAGTGTTTTAGCAGCGCAAGTACTACAGTCAATGTGTTGGACAGACCTTCGGTAGCGCTAGGTCGGGTGAACAAAAGGACTTGAGTTTCTGTATGTTACCACAATCACACCAGGAGTCATTCAACATACACCCCTGCCTTTCTTCTTCCCGGAGAGTTCTTTATGTCTGTCTGCACGATGAACTGAGAACCCAGCTGGCTGTATGGACGGGGACAGTATATCTAGAGAGAGCCATGATTCTGTGATACAGAGTATGTTACAGTCCCTGATGTCTCTCTGGAAGGAGACCCTCTCCCTGAGCTTGTCTACTTCATTGTCCAGAGACTGAACATTAGCGAGTAATATACTCGGAAGGGGTGGATGTTGTGCCCGTCTCCTGAGTCGGACAAGAAGTCCACTCCGAAAACCTCTTCTCCTCCGGCAGCGTCTTGGAGCAGCCTCTGGGGTAAGTTAAATTGCCCTGGGAGGTACGAACAAAGGATCCAATTCGGGAAAGTCGTATTCCTGGTCTTAAAGCTGGTGAGTTACCGCCGCTCTGATATCCAAAAAGCTCTTTCCGGCTGTATGTGTTAACATTCTGGGCTAATAAAGGAAGAAATAACACACAAAAAAAATTCAAATACTGCAAAGTTGCTTAGGAGCTAGAAGCAGAGCTGCCATATCTGTCGGCACCATTCATGGTTGAATTGCTGTAAAGAAACCACTACTAAAGGACACCAATAAGAAGAGACTTGCTTAGGCCAAGAAACACGAGCAATGGACGGTAGAAATCTGTTCTTTGGTCGGATGAGTCCAAATTGTAAAATGTTGGTTCCAACCGCTGTGCCTTTGTGAGACGCAGCGTAGGTGAACGGATGTTCTCCGCATGTGTGGTTTCCACCGGGAAGCATGGAGGTGTGATGGTATGGGGTTTCTTTTTTGGTGACATTGTGATTTATTTAGAATTCAAAGCACACTTAACCAGCATGGCTACCACAACATTTTGCACCATCCAAATCTGGTTTGCGCTTAGTGGGACAATCATTATTTTTTTCTCAACAGGACAATCACACAACACACCTCCAGGCTGTGTAAGGGCTATTTGACCAAGGAAGAGAGTAATGGAGTGCTGAATCAGATGACCTGGCCACCACAATCACCCGACCTCAACCCAATTGAGATGGTTTGGGATGAGTTGGACCGCAGAGCGAAGAAAAAGCAGCCAACAAGTGCTCAGCATATGTGGGAACTCCAAGAGTGTTGGAAAAGCATTCCTCATTAAGCTGGTTGAGAGAATGCCAAAAGCTGTCTTCAAGGAAAAGGGTGGATACTTTGAAGAGTCTTAAATATATTTTGATTTGTTTAAAACCTTTTTGATGTCTTCACTACTATTCTACAATGTAGAAAAACCCTTGAATGAGTAGGTGTCCAAACTGTAGACTGGTGCTGTAGATCTTCATTGTAAAGGGTTTAAACACTGTTTCCCATGCTTGTTCAATGAACCATAAACGATTAATGAACATGCACCTGTGGAACGGTCGTTAAGACACTAACAGCTTACAGACGGTAGGCAATTAAGGTCAGTTATGACAACTTAGGACACTAAAGAGGCCTTTTTACTGACTCTGGAAAAACACCAAAAGAAAGATGCCCAGGGTCCCTACTCATCTGCGTGAACGTGCCTTAGGCATGCTGCAAGGATGCATGAGGACTGCAGATGTGGCCAGGGCAATAAATTGCAATATCTGTACTGTGAGACGCCTAAGAACGCGCTACAGGACGGACAGCTGATCGTCCTCGCAGTGACAGACCACGTGTAACAACACCTGCACAGGATCGGTACATCCGAACATCACACCTGCGGGACAGGTACAGGATGGGAACAATAAATGCCCGAGTTACACAAGGAATACACAATCCCTCCATCAGTGTTCAGACTGTCCGCAATAGGCTGAGAGAGGCTGGCCTGAGGGCTTGTAGGCCTGTTGTAAGGCAGGTCCTCACCAGGCATCACCGGCAACAACGTCACCTATGGGGACAAACCCAACATCGCTGGACCAGACAGGACTGACAAAAAGTACTCGTCACTGACGAGTCGCGGTTTTGTCTCACCAGGGGTGATGGTCGGATTCGCGTTTATCGTCGATGGAATGAGCGTTACACCGAGGCCTGTACTCTGGAGCGGGATCGATTTGGAGGTGGCGGGTCCGTCATGGTCTGGGGCGGTGTGTCACACCATCATCGGACTGAGCTTGTTGTCATTGCAGGCAAACTCAACTCTGTGCGTTACAGGGAAGACTTCCTTCTCCCTCATGTGGTACCCTTCCTGCAGGCTCATCCTGACATGACCCTCCAGCATGAAAATGCCACCAGCCATACTGCTCGTTCTGTGTGTGATTTCCTGCAAGACAGGAATGTCAGTGTTCTGCCATGGCCAGCGAAGAGCCCGGATCTCAATCCCATTGAGCACATCTGGTACCTGTTGGATCGGAGGGTGAGGGCTAGGGCCATTCCCCCCCAGAAATGTCTGGGAACTTACCGGTGCCTTGGTGGAAAAGTGGGGTAACATCTCACAGCAAGAACTGGCAAATCTGATACATGTATGTATGCATGTGTGTATGTAGGCACACATACACCACCGTTCAAAAGTTTGGGGTCACTTAGAAATGTCCTTGTTTTTGTCGATTAAAATAACATCAAATTGATCAGAAATACAGTCACATTGTTAATGTTGTAAATGACAAACGTAGCTGGAAACGGCAAATTTTTTATGGAATATATAGGCCCATTATCAGCAACCATGGCCAGAAACAAAGAACTTTCTTCTGAAACTCGTCAGTCTATTCTTGTTCTGAGAAAGGAAGGCTATTCCATGCGCGAAATTGCCAAGAAACTGAAGATCTCGTACAACGCTGTGTACTCCCTTCATAAAACAGCTCAAACCAGAATAGAAAAAGGAGCGGGAGGCCCCGGTGCACAACTGAGCAAGAAGACAAGTACATTAGAATGTCTAATTTGAGAAACAGACTCCTCACAAGTCCTCAACTAGCAGCTTCATTAAATAGTACCCACAAAACACCTGTCTCAACGTCGACAGTGAAGACGCGACTCCGGGATGCTGTCCTTCTAGGCAGAGATCCTTTGTCCAGTGTCTGTGTTCTTTTGCCCATCTACATCTTTTATTTTTATTGGTCAGTCTGAGATATGACTTTTTCTTTGCAACTCTGCCTAGAAGGCCAGCATCCCGGAGTCGCCTCTTCACTGTTGACCCCTGCCGTACCACAGCGGACCCATAGTGGACCCCCGGTTGAATTTTTATTTATTTATTTCACCTTTATTTAACCAGGTAGGCAAGTTGAGAACAAGTTCTCATTTACAATTGCGACCTGGCCAAGATAAAGCAAAGCAGTTCGACACATACAACAACACCGAGTAACACATGGAATAAACAAACATACACTATATTCCTTGACTATAGGAATAAGGGTGTCATTTAGTACGCAGCCAATCAGTTTGTTGATCCCATATCTAATCAAGACCATTACATTCAAAGACAAGGATATCTTGAATATTATCATATCTTCTATCAGAAAAAATGTGTAAAGTCATGAGATTACGTGAAATTCAACTGGCACTGGTCTTACCTGCTGGAAGGGTTGGTGGGACACGTGCGTCATCATTTTCGCGTCCATTTTCCTGGGCCGTCCCTTTTTCCTCTTCTCGACCTGGTTGTCCCCTCCGTCCACGTCTAGGGCTTTCCGCTTCTCCACCTGGTTGTCCCCTCCGTCCACGTCTAGGGCCTTCCTCTTCTCCAACTGGTTGTCCCCTCCATCCATGTCGAGGGCTTTCCTCTTGGTGAAGGAGGGGGACTTCACCACAACCATCTTGTCCTCGCTGTCGCTGCTCGTCTCATCCTTGAGCTCCTTGTAAGTGCTGCTGTCTTTCACTCTACAACAGGAGGACAACAACCACAGAAATTGACTCACCATTTGTTCCATTAACCCATGCCCAATCGCCTTAGTAGTGTTTCCCCATATATGATCATAGGCGAAACAATGCTTGGTAATATTGAATTTATTAACTTTTTTGTAAATTGTGAATTGTTGAATTGTGTGTTGAGCCCAATTTGAATGATGTACTTCCTACCCTATTTCCAGGTTAAATTATGGCTGGGGGGCAGTATTGAGTAGCTTGGATGAATTAGGTGCCCAGAGTAAACTGCCTGCTACTCAGGCCAAGAAGCTAAGATATGCATAGTATTAGTAGATTTGGACAGAAAACACTCTGAAGTTTCTAAAACTGTTTGAATGATGTCTGTGAGTATAACAGAACTCAAATGGAAGGCAAAAACCGGAGAAAAAATCCAACCAGGAAGTGGGAAATCTGAGGTTTGTAGTTTTTCAACTCTTTGCCTATGCAAGATACAGTGTAAATGTGATCCGATTGCACTTCCTAAGGCTTCCACTAGATGTCAACAGTCTTTAGAACCTTGTTTGAGGCTTCTACTGTGAAGGAGGAGAGAATGAGAGCTGTTTCAACCAGAGGTCTGGCAGAGTGCCATGAGCTCAGTCTCGCACGCTCCCGTGAGAGTTAGTTGCGTTCCATTGCATTTCTGAAGACAAAGCAATTCTCCGGTTGAAACATTGAAGATTTCTGTTAAAAACATCCTAAAGATTGATTCTATACACCGTTTGACATGTTTCTACGAACTGTAACGGAACTTTTTGACTTTTCATCTGGCCTGCGCCTCATGAATTTGGATTTGTGAACTGAAGTCGTGAACAAAAAGGAGGTATTTGAACATAAATGATGGACTTTATCGAACAAAACAAACATTTATTGTGGAACTGGGATACCTGGGAGTGCATTCTGATGAAGATCATCAAAGGTAAGTGAATATTTATAATGCTATTTCTGACTTCTGTTGACTCCACAACATGGCGGGTACCTGTATAGCTTGTTTTTGTGTCTGAGCGCCGTACTCAGATTATTGCACCGTGTGCTTTTTCCGTAAAGTTTTTTTGAAATCTGACACAGCGGTTGCATTAAGGAGAAGTGCATCTAAAGTTCCATGCATAACACTTGTATTTTCATCAACATTTATAATGAGTATTTCTGTAAATTGTTGTGGCTCTCTGCCAAATGAGATTTTTGGATATAAATATGAACTTCATCGAACAAAACATACATGTATTGTGTAACATGAAGTCCTATGAGTGTCATCTGATGAAGATCATCAAAGGTTAGTGATTCATTTTATCTCTATTTTTGCTTTTTGTGACTCCTCTCTTTGGCTGGAAAATGGCTGTGTTTTTCTGTGACTAGTTGCTGACCTAACATAATAGTTTGGTGTGCTTTCATCGTAAAGCCTTTTTGAAATCGGACACTGTGGTGGGGTTAACAACAAGTTTATCTTTAAAATGGTGTAAAATACTTGTATGTTTGAGGAATTTTAATTATGAGATTTCTGTTGTTTGAATTTGGCGCACTGCACTTCCACTGGCTGTTGTCATATCGATCCCGTTAGAGGGATTTCAGCCGTAAGCAGTTAACAGGGACACTTCATGCCCTACTTCCTGTTTAATGGGGACATTTCCAGCTGTACTTCCTGTTCACTGGTCCACCCATTATGGCCTCATTGACTTGAATGAAGATGCCCTTTCTAGTAATTATATTTCTAAGAGAGACAACCTCCAAGTCCCAGTCAACAAGGAAACAACAAAAACAGAAAAATCTAGTTCAGTGAATAAAAAAAAAGATTTAAAAAAAGAAACTGGTCATCACTTAACATCTATTCCAAGAACAACAATCAAAGGTGGATTGCTCCGTTAAAAATAAGGCTAGAATTCAACCTGTTGTTTCTGTTGTGTTCATAGGAACATGAGTACGTCCTAAACTGACGATACTGTTTTATTTTTTCCATGTTCAGATAACAAGAATCTCAGATGTGGAATCGACCAATAACGTTCCAGCATTGTATGCCTCAAATCAGCAACTGTTGACTGATCATAAAGACTATTGGATAAGCTTGATGGTTCTGTTCCCTTACCTGTCTAGCGGGGTGAGTCCCGCCATGGAGATGGTGACCCCGGGCATGACCTTTGACCTCTCTGTGAACCTGGAGTCAAGGGCTTTCATCGGCTCCATCTTAGTGGAGGTGGTTAGGAGCAGGTTGGACTTCATGGCTGTGGTGTTAAGAGACGAGGCCTGGGCCATGGCACCGGAAACACTGTCAGGAATGGAAAGAGAGGGAGAGCATAATACTAAATTAAACAGGCCGGTAAGGGGGGGTGGAAGCAGAGCAGGAGAGAAAGAGAATAGCAGAGAAGACTAGACAGACAAGACGACTGACCTGTCTTTGGCATCATCTGGGGCCTTGCCCCCCAGCGGGGTGGATAGGGGGTCCAAATTGGAGGTGGCCGTATTGGAGTCTGAGGAAAGCTGGGAGGTGAGCTGGCTGGCCGACCCAGGGAGGATGGGTACGCTGTTGAAGAGGGCTGGGGAGAAATCCCTGAGGATTCAAACAGAAACAGTGAGAGCTCAAACCAACAGAAATAAGAATATCCCCGTGGTAATGTAATATATTGATAATTATTTGTAAAATGTGTAACAGGTTTAGTTTATCTATTTCGAGGTAGCGCGGTAGCACGTAGGGCGCATCGATTGGTGTCACCTCGTTAGTAACTGTGTTACACCTGTAATGGCTTGTCCATCTTGTTAGTCGGAAGGTGTTTCACCCGTGTTAGCATAGGTATTATTAAAGACTGGCTGGGCCAGTGCTCCAGTTGAGCGTGAGAGATGTTGGGAGAGCTACACTTCACGTCAGCTGAGGTGATATTTAAGACTGGCTGGGCCAGTGCTCCAGTTGAGCGTGAGAGATGTTGGGAGAGCTACACTTCACGTCAGCTGAGGTGTGATTTTTGAGCTCAACCTTTTAAGTTTGAAAGAAGCCTGATTTGTTATGGTTTCCCCTGTTTGTTTTGCTCCATATTACATTTACTCCCTATCCTAAGTTGTGTTTTAAAACTAATTCTGAGGCAAACCTAGTGGGCATCCATGGTGGGTCTTTCATAACCCCTTACTAGTTGCTTTGCCAGTTTTCAGTTTGCACCTTTCAGAACCCTTTTGTTTTGTTTATCCGTGATTTTCTTTGTTAGTTCCATTTGTTGTGAGCAACATGTTGAGTTTGTCTTGTGGGAACATAACAAAATGGCGGCTTGTCCGGGATCCTGTTTGTCATGAGTATGGTAGTCACCTACTCTGTAACTCTGTGGGGTCCAGATATTTTAGTGTTAAAAATACACTTTTGTGGTAGAGTTTGTGTCACCGGAATCCACCCTGAGGGGGTTATAAAGATTGGCGGAATAATTTAGAAAGAAAGAAACACAGGTTTATAAAGAATAAAGCCACAGACTAAGTTTGTGGAGCATTTGCGGAAAACCCTACATGGGAGATGCTATCTAAATGTACGAAGAATCTACTCGTCATCGCAAAGCAATATGACATCAAAGTTGCACATGCAGACTCAAAAGCAGTAGTCAAAAAGTCTATACTGCTTTAGTGGAGGAAGAAATCCTACCGGAGAGGGAGGATGATGAAAAGGGCCTTACGGGTGGTAGAGTACACCCCATTGAGGGAGGACGGTGAAAATGTAATTTTTATTTTTACGCTTGGTAGCGTACACCCCATAGACATACAATTGAGGTAGTACTAAAGGCAACATGGTAACAGAAATTAGAGTTGGAGGACAAGGAAAGACAAGATGAGCGTGCAGCCAAACGATAAGAACACACAGCCCGACTAGAACAAGAAGAAAGTGCCCATGCCATTTGATTGAAAGAGATCGATCTGGAAGTACTCCCAATCCAGTCAGGCCTTCCTACACCCTCAACAGAGTTTGATCTAGGGCGGAACAACCGACTTGTACCGCTTTTCAACGAAAAGGAGGTGGATGTATATTTGCCTGTGTTTGAGCGGATTGCCACATCCCTTAAATGTCCGCAAGGTATTTGGTCACTGCTCCTCCAAAGTGTTCTTGTGGGAAAGGCTCAAAGGTCGTGCTAAATCCTGTCGTTTGAAAGTAACCCAGACTAGAGGAACCTGATGGGTTATCAGAAAGGTACGCTAGAATATTCCCAGCGTGTTACGTTACACGTGCTATGTCTAAAAATGTCACTGGGAGCAAGTCTAGTGTTGAGGAGAACGTCAGCGATCCCACTACATTCAAACTGTCCCAGACATTTATAGGTGATCCTGATTTCGCTAACCCTCCTGAGTTGACCTCTCCTTTGAAAACCCCAAAAGGTGAGTGGGTTCGTAGGACCGCTGAAGGAAGAGAAGGTCCCCTACAGTTGACACTTTAATGTCTAGGAAGCAGCAGCTGATTGCGGAATAGTAAAGATGTTTCCCTCTCCCCTCTTTTTGCTGAGATATGTCCAGAGGATTTTGATGAAGTTTGTGTGGGTTACTTTGACAGAGACGGTGTTCTAATGAGGAAATGGCGTTCTCGCGCCACTTCTGGGAAAGACGATTAGCTCAGTGTCTCTCAAAATTGTCGTTCCAGTTATACTTTCGACAAGAGATACCGAGGTTGGGTCATGATGGAAGTATGGCAAGCCATCTTGGGGGTCAACAAGACTTATGACGGTATTTTGTGTGACTTCTTCTGGTCTGAAACAGGATGATGCGGCTTACTGTAAATCCTGTCGTATTTGCCAGCGGAAGGGTAAACCGAACCAAGCTGTACCGGTTGTACCTTTGCAGCCTATTCCTGCTTTTGACGAACCTTTCAGCAGGGCTAGGATGGACAGTGTTGGTCATTTGCCCAAAGCCAAGAGTTGTAACCACTTAAGCATATTGTGTGCTGCCACTCATTCGCCTAAGGCCATTCCATTCAGGATAATCTCGGCTCCCAGTATTTTTAAGGCCCTGGTGAAATTATGCTCAACGTTTGGACTTCTGCAGGTAGCGCAGGTGGAGCAAGGATCGAATTTCATGTCAAAGGTCTTCCAGCAAATGCTACAACAGTTGGGCTTAACCCATTGCCCCTTTAGTGCCTACCACCCAGAGTATCAAGGTGCTCTTGAGAGATTTCATCAGACTTTGAAGTCTATGTTGAGAGCTTACTGAGCAAGCTTGTCCAACAAAAATATAGGATATATTTGTTGTCTTAAGGGGGAAGGTGTAAAAGGTTTTGTTTTCTTCATTTATGTTTTGAGGATGGACTTTAGCACGTATAGCTCATTAGTGCGTAGGGCACGACGATTGGTGTCACCTCGTTAGTCAGTATGGGTTACACTTGTACTGGTTTCCATCTCGTTAGTGGGAAGGTGTTTCACCTGTGCTGGCCAAGGTGCTATTTAAGTGTGGCTGGTCCAGTTCTTCAGTTGTCTTGACAGATGTGGAGGGTTAACGCCTTTAGTTGGCTCTCCCTGCTTGATTTCTAGAAAAACATTATTTCGTCTGATTTTCTTTTGCTCCACCTTTTAGGTTTGCTTCCTGTCTTTTAGGTTTGCTTCCTGTCTTTTAGGCTTGCTTCCTGTATTTTGGGTTTGCTTCCTGTCTATGTGGGTTTGCTTCCTGACTATGTGGGTTTGCTTCCTGACTATGTGGGTTTGCTTCCTGTCTATGTGGGTTTGCTTCCTGACTATGTGGGTTTGCTTCCTGTCTATGTGGGTTTGCTTCCTGTCTATGTGGGTTTGCTTCCTGTCTATGTGGGTTTGCTTCCTGACTATGTGGGTTTGCTTCCTGTCTATGTGGGTTTGCTTCCTGACTATGTGGGTTTGCTTCCTGACTATGTGGGTTTGCTTCCTGACTATGTGGGTTTGCTTCCTGACTATGTGGGTTTGCTTCCTGACTATGTGGGTTTGCTTCCTGTCTATGTGGGTTTGCTTCCTGACTATGTGGGTTTGCTTCCTGTCTATGTGGGTTTGCTTCCTGACTATGTGGGTTTGCTTCCTGTCTATGTGGGTTTGCTTCCTGTCTATGTGGGTTTGCTTCCTGACTATGTGGGTTTGCTTCCTGTCTATGTGGGTTTGCTTCCTGACTATGTGGGTTTGCTTCCTGACTATGTGGGTTTGCTTCCTGTCTATGTGGGTTTGCTTCCTGACTATGTGGGTTTGCTTCCTGTCTATGTGGGTTTGCTTCCTGACTATGTGGGTTTGCTTCCTGACTATGTGGGTTTGCTTCCTGTCTATGTGGGTTTGCTTCCTGTCTATGTGGGTTTGCTTCCTGTCTATGTGGGTTTGCTTCCTGTCTATGTGGGTTTGCTTCCTGTCTATGTGGGTTTGCTTCCTGTCTATGTGGGTTTGCTTCCTGTCTATGTGGGTTTGCTTCCTGTCTATGTGGGTTTGCTTCCTGTCTATGTGGGTTTGCTTCCTGTCTATGTGGGTTTGCTTCCTGTCTATGTGGGTTTGCTTCCTGTCTATGTGGGTTTGCTTCCTGTCTATGTGGGTTTGCTTCCTGTCTATGTGGGTTTGCTTCCTGTCTATGTGGGTTTGCTTCCTGTCTATGTGGGTTTGCTTCCTGTCTATGTGGGTTTTTCGTTTGTTTACCTCTTCTTGGGCAAATGTAGTGGGTGTCTTTTAGGTCCCGGTTGTTGTGGCTAGTCAACTTTCTGTGCACACCACCATGAGTGTCTTTCAGAACCCCTCCTAAAATCACACCTGTTTTGTTGATTGTCAGTGACTGTTCGAGCGACATTATGTGCTTTTCTAGCTGGGGAACGTAACAAATGTATGAAATTGTATGTCATTTGGCTTAAAATGTATTTGCATGTTTTTAACATTGGAGAAAAAAAATGAATCCCCAAATAAACATACTAAAAACAAAAAAGAATGAATCTTGTCTTTTAAAATGAGTTCTACAGTATAACTGCTTTGTTTGATGGAGGAAGGGCTCGTCGCTCTGGATAAGAGCGTCTGCTAAATGACTTAAATGTAAATGTAAATTGTAACTTCTGGAATAGAATAAATGGAAAGGTGTATCAGAGGTGTATGAGTTACCCTGTGTCGAGCTGGGCGATGCAGAGAGGAGTAATCCTCCTCCTGCCGTCCGCGGTCCTTGTCTCAACCTGTTTCTTCAACAGGTTCTAGGAGAAGAAAATAAATATCCATGGTAAGACACCATTCAAGACCATTAATACATGTGCAAGGCCACAGAATACATGACAACATCATAGCAACTCATCTCGACTGACTTCTCAACTCTATGTCCATTTGGCTTGTTAACAAATGAGAGCTGTTTTCATATTTTACGGTTCCTTCAGTCTTTTTTCCCCCCCTCTACATTTTTCCCCACATGTTTTATTTCTTCAGTTATATCTGATCTGGTCCTGTATTTACAAAGCAGAAGTGCTGATCTAGGATCATTAAAATCAAAAAGGACAAAAGTGATCCTAGATCTTGTGCCGTGTGTATCAAGCGCCTAAAAGCAGGAGTGCTGATATAGGATCAGTTTATCCTTTTAGATCACAATGAATACGACTAAAAGGATAGATTATATCGACGTCTGAGACGTTTAAAGGGACAGTTCAGCATGACATTTAATACATGCTAAGAGGGAGATTGACTTACATGGGAAATGTATCCGCAAATGTTGCTAATCCTTGTCCATAGACAGCTTTCAAAGTAAGGAAACTAATATCTAAATATATATGTCAAATTACTGGAATATCTAAATATATATGTCAAATTACTGGAATATCTAAAAATATATGTCAAATTACTGGATTATCTAAAAATATATGTCAAATTACTGGAATATCTAAATATATATGTCAAATTACTGGAATATCTAAATATATATGTCAAATTACTGGAATATCTAAATATATATGTCAAATTACTGGAATATCTCTAACGAATACGGGCCCTGATATCTGCCTTTCAGGGAGAGCAAGTCTGTCGAAGGGGGCAAAACAAAGACAGATCTAGGGCTGCAAAATTCCCTGGTTTTCCAGACATTTCGATTGGAGGATTTCTCAGATTTCCTCGTAATTCCAGGAATCTTGCAACCAGAATATCTTTATAACCGGTTTTGGGAATGTTTCTGGGAACTTTCCAACCCTAAACAGAACCATACAGGGAGCTGTGGGTCAATGTTGTGCATTGGTGTTATGGTTTACATCAATATGTTTATTGATTTCCTACATGCCTGTCATTTCATTACATCCCGTCAATGAAGCCAATGGATTCAAAATGTAGGGATATGACAAAAATACAATAATTGTAATTGTAAATCAAACAGCGGAGAGAACCGAACACCTGCAACATGGAGAACTAAGTGACAGCTATATTGGGCTGAGCATGTGTGCCTGACTCACATTATTGGACCGACCGGAACCATACTGTTCTGGCTTGGATATTTTCTTTTCACATTCATGTTCCGTTCCAGCAACTACGGAAGATGCATAACCAGGCCAGCCCTTTACAGCTTGGTTCGGCTTGGCCTGGTCAGCCTTTATAGTGTTGATCAAACTTGGCCTGGTCAGCCTTTATAGTGTTAATCAAACTTGGCTGGGTCAGGCTTTATAGTGTTAATCAAACTTGGCTGGGTCAGGCTTTATAGTGTTAATCAAACTGTGGTGCTGTACTGGTCCTGCTCTGAGGTGCATTGTTGCCGTGCAGAGTAGGGTGAAGTTGCCCCTAGACGCTGATCTAGGGTCCATTTAGCAGATTCCCCACTAATGGGTAAGGTTAGGATTGGAGAGGGTAAGCTGATCCTAGATCTGTACTTATCAGGGTTGGGGTCAATTCCATTTAAATTCCAGTCAATTCCGAAAGTAAACCAAATTCCAATTGTTCCTCGTTAAAAGCATCGAAGAGAATTGTAATTTCAGTCTACTATTTTGAATTTTCTCAAATTGACCCAAACCCTCATTACCGGCCTGTCCTACCTTGCGGATGTCACCCCCCTGCCCTAGATGCTGATCTTGGGTCAGTTTTGCAGATTCCCCACTAATAGTTAGGATTGTGGGAGCTGATCCTAGATCTGTTCCTAGGGGAAACTAGCTGGCCCATCCTACCTTGCGGATGTCCTCCAGGGACTCTCCATTGACCACGCTGGTGAGTTTGTGGGCCTGGGCCTCGTGAGCCATCCTGTGGTTGGCCTGTTCCGCACGCTGCCTCTCCTGCTGGTACTTGAGCATCTCCGGGTTCTCGATGATGGTGGTGGAGAGTTGGGCCTCGGTGGTGATGGCCAGGCTCTTACCATAGATGTTCTGGTGGATGGCATTCTGGATGGAGGAGTGTTAGCTAGCTAGAAGATCATCTCATAATCCACTAGACAAATATCTTATAGATCTGGGGGGAGTTTCTTGAAAGCTAACGTGACGCCCCAGTGGCCAAAGCAGGGGGAGAAAAAGTATATGTGAACTGAAATTTGCTAAACTAAGCACTTTGCAGTTCTACAAGTGTTATGGGTTGTTGTGAGAAATATAATTGCCACCTTCGCTGTAAAGCTTTTGGGGGAAACTTTATATTTACAGAGAATGTACAGAAAGAGGGAATTGAAGTTGTGGTATTGACCCCAACACTTGTTGGGTCACGTCAAAGGACATTAGCAGTTTGGCTGACCTTCTCGTCCTCGTTGAGGGGGTCCCCGAGCTCGTCCTGAGAGAAGTTGAGGTATGCCACTGTACCGTCCATGGAGCACACCAAGATACCCAGCCCATTCAGGGTCCTAAGTGGAGCAGGAAGCGAAACGCCACCACACACTGTAACTAGCGTTCCCACCCGTATCTCCATACACTTTGAAAGAAAACTAATATCATCAAACCCAGGCTAAGAAACAGACTGGCACCCAGGCTAAGAAACAGACTATCAGTCTCTAAAGACATGTATTATATGTCAAAGTAGATTCATTCAGTGAGGGGGGGGGGGGGTGGAGGTGCTCTCACCATGAGATGTCCATGATGGATTTATCAAACAGGTCGTGGATGACCACTAGAGGGCGCTTCAGAGACGTCAGCTGAAAATGGAGAGGCATGCCCACACAAAACAGAGTTGGTACAGTTCATTATAGATCTGTCAAATATGTTTTGGGGGATTCTACAGAGACATTCACATGTACACATACTGCTGTCAAGACACATTGATGGAGGGTGGGTCTCACTATCCGTCTAAAATGTGTGAATAGATTAGATGCAATTAAAACAATCAATACAACAAAAACAAGAAAACCGATTTTTTTGCTAGTTTATATGTCCGTTTGAATGAGGTATGAAGGATAAACATCTGACAAATCCTGTACACAGACCAGGCCCCCCAGTGTCCAGTCTGGAGCGTGAAGTCCCAAGGGTAGCAACCTAGCGCTGCCAAAAGCCCTGGTTTGCTCTAGAAAGCCTACGTAAATTCTGATCGCAAGAACGGCCAAACCAAATAAATGTAGGGCCCCTGTTTTGGGCTCTAAAAGGAATTGATTATGATCAAGTTCGATCCCCACGGGAAGTATTTTAAAGTTCACTATGAATCAAGATATTTAATTAAATAGCGATCTATTCTGACTACTACATTTGTCATCATACAGGACCACATACTGACACAGACCAATCGCGGGCCAGCAGGCTACGAGGAGGCTCCCGGTTGATGACAATGACTACATCAACCATGATCCTTGCACTTCAAATTCTTCATGCGACATCGGGAGTTTTCCATAGGAATACGTGGATGACATCAAAGCTATCACTATCTACTGGTTGTAATGTCTATGACGTAGAACGATGGTTCTTACCCAAACGGAGAGAGAGCGGTCTTTGCTTCCCACAGCACAGCAGCAGTAGGGACAGCTGGGCTTGGGAGAACTCCCATTCCTCTGTTTCTTTTTGAAGATTTTGGGGTTGAATTTCTGAGAGACAGAGAGAGAGGAGAGGTGATTGGGAGCCTGAGGGATAAGAGTGATTCTAGAGCTGAAATGCCATCCCAATTGTGCCCTCTCTAAGCTTATGTCAGTGTCTGCAAGCTTGTGGAAGGATCTTTCCTCCAAACTTGTTTAATAACAGCATGTTGTTGTGACAACACACTTTGGAAAGTGTTTTGCACATAAAGCAGTATTACTCAGATTCCTAGTCAATATCCACTATCACCATTACAAGAATAAGAGTGTTTACCAGAAAGCCTAACATGTAAGTTCTCAGGGCAATATACAAAAATACAAAATCAATAATATGTTGTAAGGGATTTCAGGTGGAGTCCAAAAGAAGAAAGAATCCATTAACGTCATTCAGAGTCCACAGAAGAGGACTGGCCACTCCTCTGAGCCTGGTTCCTCTCTAGGTTTCTGCCTCTGGCCACTCCTCTGAGCCTGGTTCCTCTCTAGGTTTCTGCCTCTGGCCACTCCTCTGAGCCTGGTTCCTCTCTAGGTTTCTGCCTCTGGCCACTCCTCTGAGCCTGGTTCCTCTCTAGGTTTCTGCCTCTGGCCACCCCTAAGCCTGGTTCCTCCCTAGGTTTCTTCCTTGGTTCCTGCCTCTGGCCACCCCTAAGCCTGGTTCATCCCTAGGTTTCTTCCTTGGTTCCTGCCTCTGGCCACCCCTAAGCCTGGTTCATCCCTAGGTTTCTTCCTTGGTTCCTGCCTCTGGCCACCCCTAAGCCTGGTTCATCCCTAGGTTTCTTCCTTGGTTCCTGCCTCTGGCCACCCCTCTGAGCCTGGTTCCTCTGTAAGTTCGTGCCTTCCAGGGAGTTTTTTCCTAGCCACTGTGCTCTGCGTTGCTTGCTGTTTGGGGGTTTAAGGTAGGTTTTAAGCTCGATATCTGTAAAGCACTTTGTGACAAGTGCTAATGTAAAAAGGACGCTATAAAATACATTTGACTGATTGATCACCGGCCCTCACCACAACAGTGACAGCCTTGCGGTGGCCCACAAAGTCCATGTTGGTCTTCCAGCCGTCCCTCTCAATGATCTGAGCGGTGGGCCCTGAGTTGTTCATAGCGTGGGCTGACACCAGGTACTGTCCGTCGGGAGACCAGCTGAGGCGCAGCACGTGGGTGGTCCCTCCACACTGGTCAACAACACAGAGAGGAGCAGAGAACAGAGAGTTAGGACAACAGAGATGACAGACATCAATCCTGAGAAGGGAGAGTGACAGCTCGGGTCTCCTCAATAGGAACTAAATAGAAGCAAACGGGCCGAATAGTGAAGAGACATTCCTGAATTTGTCTAATAGTATAAAAATAATAATAAGGTGGGTGCTATTTCACACATGTACAAGTGTATATTATACATGTGTGGATTTGACATTTGTTTTTTGCATATCCCACACCCCCGAGACGACCTCGGAAAGTGGGGTCACGGCCAGGGATCAGCCAATAATGACGGCGACCGTTATGTTGACAGTCGTGCGCCTGTGGGCACATCTAATTTTTTGTTGCAAAACATTTACCATCGCAAAGTGATTTGCTACAGTTGGCACTGACGAATACACCCCAACTGTGTTGTGTGGAGGGTTGTCAGCTTGGCAGAGTGGAGCTCACCTCGTTGAAGGGCTTGGTGACGTTGGTCTCCTGCTGCCAGTCCATGGTCCTCCACACCTTTAGGCTGTGGTCGTCAGCCTGGGAGGCGATGTACTTCCCTACAGGGTCCCACGTCAGCCCCTTCACCAGGCCTGTGTGGCCCTTCAGCGACGCCACTATCTCTGGAGGGAAGATGATCAAGGAAGGTTGTGTGAGAAATAACGCATAAATACACACAAAAAAAAAACGGTGGTTGTCGTTTGGCTCGCACCTGGGAATTTGCGGGCATTCCATATCACAATGGTGTTGTCCACACTGCAGGAGGCTAACCACACGTCGTGAGGGGACCACGCCACATCCATCACATCTGAAAACACGGACGGGATGTGCCCAAAGGCAAACCACTGTCAATGTAATGTAGAGCATTATCTGAGCTGTGAGCAGTCCATCTTTCCATAGAGCAGACAACTTACCCCCTGTGTGATTTCTCAGTATGGTCACACAGCGCCACTGCTCCACGTTGGCCAATTTACTGCTCGACCCAAATACAGTACTCGGTCCAATGAAGCTGTTCAAGTAAACACAGAAAATCAAAGATCACTTACATCAGGGGTGTCAAACTCGTTCCATGGAGGGCCTAGTGACTGCTGTTTTTAGGTTTCTCCTTTCCTTACTAATAAGTGACCTTAATTTGTTAAGCAAGTACAAGGGAGGAGAGAAACCCCGCTGACACCCGGCTCTCTAGGGGAATGACTTTGATGCGTGTGACTTACATGGTGAGTTGCAATGGCACAATATTACAGGAAAATATCAACCAAACACAGCATGTAATTAGGTGGGAGTATGTTACATACGCAGCTCTCTTCCACACCATGACCAGCTTGTCATCTCCTCCGGAGGCCAGGTAAAGCCCAGTGTTTGACCAGCGGACACAGTTCACACAGGCTAGAAAAGAGAAATCAACACAGCACCTGTTTTAGTTCAAACAGAAGTGATCCACTGTTTGTAGTGTTCAGTGAATTTACCCCTAGACGCTGATCTTGAGACAGTTTTGCATTTCCCCCACTAATGGTTAAGGTTAGGATTGGGAGAGGGTGAAACTTCACCCCCAGAGAACCTCTTGTATGCAGTTTTTTTTGTCAGATTAAAAACACGCCGGAATATGGTTTGTCTCTATTGTCAGTCAGATCTGAGCAGCAGACATTTGGTTCGTCTCCCTATTGTCAGTCAGATCTGAACAGCAGACATTTGGTTCGTCTCCCTATTGTCAGTCAGATCTGAGCAGCAGACATTTGGTTCGTCTCCCTATTGTCAGTCAGATCTGAGCAGCAGACATTTGGTTCGTCTCCCTATTGTCAGTCAGATCTGAGCAGCAGACATTTGGTTCGTCTCCCTATTGTCAGTCAGATCTGAACAGCAGACATTTGGTTCGTCTCCCTATTGTCAGTCAGATCTGAGCAGCAGACATTTGGTTCGTCTCCCTATTGTCAGTCAGATCTGAGCAGCAGACATATGGTTCGTCTCCCTATTGTCAGTCAGATCTGAGCAGCAGACATTTGGTTCGTCTCCCTATTGTCAGTCAGATCTGAGCAGCAGACATTTGGTTCGTCTCCCTATTGTCAGTCAGATCTGAGCAGCAGACATTTGGTTCGTCTCCCTATTGTCAGTCAGATCTGAGCAGCAGACATTTGGTTCGTCTCCCTATTGTCAGTCAGATCTGAGCAGCAGACATTTGGTTCGTCTCCCTATTGTCAGTCAGATCTGAGCAGCAGACATTTGGTTCGTCTCCCTATTGTCAGTCAGATCTGAGCAGCAGACATTTGGTTCGTCTCCCTATTGTCAGTCAGATCTGAGCAGCAGACATTTGGTTCGTCTCCCTATTGTCAGTCAGATCTGAGCAGCAGACATTTGGTTCGTCTCCCTATTGTCAGTCAGATCTGAACAGCAGACACCAAACATCAGTGACAGAAGAAACACCTAAGTGATTGTCCATCTGGCAGAGCATCTTGGGGATGTTCACGTTCTTCTCGTCCTCCTCTCGGAGCACTGGAGCCATGTTCCAAATGACAACCTTCCCAGAGTCCTCTCCTGCAACACATGGCACACAAACACAACTCAGTACGATTGAACTGATCTCCTTATTAAAGTGTAAAACAATGGTGCATAGTGTATTGATTATTATGGTATGCTTGAGAAAATGGTCAAACAGTACTTTACGCTTGTACTGTTTAGTGAGGTGTATTGTTTAAATGTAACCCTAACAGTTATACCGTTATTGGGCTGAATGGAGGACCTTACCCTGGCCACCTGTGGCAAACTTTGTTCCATCAGGATGGATGTCAACAGAAAATATTGGTTTCCCTGAGAAGCAGACGTGATTTAAATTGTATTAACAAGCATGTCATCAAAATGCTGTAGATAGCTAAAATGCCTGATTCATAACACCAGGGGGGTATTCATTACGCAGATTAATAAATAGTAATAAATACAACCCAGCTGTAGACACGGTCTAAAATGAATACTGGAGCCTGCATTGGGTGTTTTGCAACAACTGCTATCTACTTACTGCTTTGTGGAATATGCTTACAAGCTAACCTTAACAAATAAAAACAGATAGCTAACTAGCTAACATTAGCGCCTTAGCGCATGGCTCATTCAAGAGAGCGTTGTGCCTTGCCCTTTGTAGCTTTAGTTTACAAAGGAATGAGTAACGTCAGCTAGCTACCCCCCCCCCCCCAAACAACAACAGAAGCGCAACTTGTCTTGGGTCAAGATTCGGTCAACTATTATTATTCATTCCAGCACAACCGCGATTCAAATGCTTACCATTGTGACTGACCCAACTTGGTTTCAATAGCTTCATTTCAAGTGCGTTGGCTTTGAATTAAAATATTTTGAGCTAATCGTGATTTCTCCACGTCTCTTGCGTTTAGTTAGATATCCTTGGATCTGAAGTACTCCTCCTTTTGTGTCAAAGTCCGTCCGTTACTTTAATTGAACTCCATTTCTCTTGCTACCCTCTGGCACATCTCGCATTCTCCCCAATCTCCAAGCAGAAACAGTTCAGCGTCTCGTCGGCAACACTAAAAAAAGTACTTCCGGGTCACAGACATTTTCTAAATAAAAGTCTTCCACGTAATAGTAGAACAGTGTCCTAAACATGATGTATGTATCCAAACAATGCTTCATATTTAAGTTACATTCGCATTACATTTGGGTTTTAAAACATATTCCAAAACAAATTACTTCATTACAATTCATTACATAAAACACGATTATTCTAGTGCTAGATCAGTAGGGTCTGTAGAATATTATTAAATACAGAAATCATCACAGAAATCATTTTGGGTTGAATTTTCCTTTAAGCTCCAGCCATTTCTCAATGTGCTCCACCTTATAATATTATTTATCTTATATAAATGTAATACAAAAATTAAAAAAAGATCATCCCATTTCCCGCAGGAGGCCTTTTGGTACGCCGTCATTGTAAATACTAATTTGTTCTTAACTGACTTGCCTAGTTAAATAAAGGTTAAATAAAAAAATACAGCATTCTCCTTTTTTTCAGATGTAGTTATAATTTTGTAACATCATTTTTAAATTATGTACTTTGCAAAGCTACAAAAAGTATTGATTTTATGTCGTATGTATAGCGTTTTACGGCAGACTTTATTTTAAAGGCAAAACCATAAAACCGGGACGGTAATTCTGCTGTCGTGATGCTAATAAGAAACAGACACCATAAAAGCAGCGGCAGCAACAAAGGAAGTGTTCCACCTTTCCAGTAGATCGTCTGGAAACATGTCCCGCAAGGCGTCTATTCCGCAGATTCATCCCACTGGATGTGCATTTAATTACTAATTTGAAAAGAGAAAGCTACTGCCTATTGTGAAATAGCACATACAGATTAAGACCGGGATATGGAAAAGGAAAGTAGCGCTAAAGGAAATAACTAGCTAATAGCTTTCCCAAGTAGCTAGTGTAAAATATTGTAAAAGTGTGCCGCGCTGTCTTTTATTTTGAAAAACCATGGCAAACCAAACAAAGGGCCTGTCTGTTGAACCTCTTAACTAATTAAAGTATCACTTATTTTCTTTATATGATCGGAATATAACCACCGAAATTATAAATAAAAAAAGTGACTCGAGAGGTTTTTCAGCTGTTGCACTTTGTATGGGTAGATGTATGGCTATGTAGCCCAGCAAATTTGTAAGGAAGCAAGCTACTAACTAGATAGCTAGGTATTGATTGGCCAGAGCCTTCTATTTACAGCTAACTAAATGTCGATATTATACACATTTTTGTTAAACAATGCCACTTAATATGTTTACATACCCTACATTACTCATCTCATATGTATATACTGTACTCTATGCCATCTTTATGTAATACATGTATCACTAGCCACTTTTATATGTTTACATACCCTACATTACTCATCTCACATGTATATACTGTACTCTATACCATCTACTGCATCTTGACTATGCCGTTCTGTACCATCACTCATTCATATATTTTTATGTACATATACTTCATCCCTTTACACTTGTGTGTATAAGGTAGTTGTGAAATTGTTAGGTTAGATTACTCGTTGGTTATTACTGCATTGTCGGAACTAGAAGCACAAGCATTTCGCTACACTCAAATTAACATCTACTAACCATGTGTATGTGACAAATAAAATTTGATTTGATTTTGTTGTGGTTCATTTTGACCCAGAGGCTTTCATCTGTATAGATATTGGCACAGGTCCAAAATAAACAAGTGTCTTTGATGTATTTTGTTTTGACTGGTTCTGGTTGCACTTTTATAATGATGTTTGTGTGAAAAGGAGCTTTCCAAAGCTTCTCCTTCTCAGTGCGAGAGCAGCAGATTTCTGACAGGGACACTCATAATGAGCTCCAAACAGAAAATGCTTGTTTGTGAGAAAGGAAATATGTTTAACAAATGGTTCTTAAATATAGTTTTTGAAATCAAATGTTCTTGTATTTCTTCTTTCTGAAAGGTCTGACAAGACAAAATAAAGTTTGGGCTGTTTTTACTTGATTCTTTGAGTGTCTTGAATGTGTTTAAACTGGTCGGGTCTATCTGACCCATACCACAATGGACATCGTTTTTTCCCCAGCAAAGCACAAGGGTTAAACAAACTATTAAACTATATATTTACATAAACTTGTGCAGAGTGATTTAAGTGTGATACTTGTTTGTCCTTTGAATGTGGACATTAACAAATCTAAACTTGCTTAATAAAGTTCTTAATAGTGTATGTGTACTAGCTAGCTAGGTTAATATTAGACTGTTTTAGGAAGTAGGCTATGTTAGAATTGTTTCAGCTGTTGGCAATGATGTTTACCCACTACGCATCTTCGATAGTTATCATTGATTATGTGAGACAACATAATCAGTTGCCTAGGCCTAGTATTATCAAAGCTATAACTAACATGATAATAATGGATACTATACATTCAATTAGATTTCATTGTTTCTGCAAGGAATGGGCCCATTGATAAATGACATGTGTGTGTGCCGTAGGCCATAAGTTCTCAAACTCGGGTACTGCTTCATCGGAGATGACCAAATCCCAACAGTGTCTGAGCAGCCGGTAAAAAGCCTTGGAAGGTGGTATGATGCAAGCCTGAAGGACAAAGACCAGGTGCAACAGCTGCGCAAAGACATCAGTAGTAGCCTACAGTCCATCGACAACACCCAGCTACCTGGAAAGTTAAAGGCCTGGTGTCTGCAGTTTGGTCTCCTACCCCGGGTGTTGTGGCCCCTAGCAGTGTATGAGGTTCCAATCTCAACAGTGGAGAAGATGGAAAGAGGAGTCACAGGCTACTTAAAGAAGTGGCTCGGAGTTCCACGATGCCTTACCACCATAGGCCTCTATGGAGATGGTGTCCTCAAGCTGCCCCTCACCAGTCTAACAGAGGAATTCAAGTGTGCAAAAACCAGGCTCCAGATGACACTGAATGAATCTCGAGACCCAGTGGTGAGCAACAACGCGCCGACCTTGGAAACTGGGCGCAAATGGAGGCCAGGAAAAGCAGTCCAGGAGGCAACAGCAGCCCTCAGACATGCTGACATTGTGGGTCATGTTCAGCAAGGGAGAGGAGGCCTTGGGCTAACTAGCCGTGCTGCTTGGAGTAAGGCCACTGCACCAGAGCGGCGGAAGATGGTAGTGCAGGAAGTACGCCATCAGGAGGAGGCTGCAAGGTGGGCCAAGGCAGTCTCTCTTGCCAAACAGGGACAGTGGACTCGATGGGACAGTGTGGAGAAGAGGAAGATCAGCTGGAAGGATCTGTGGGCCATGGAAGCGAGGCGGTTGAGCTTTTCCATCAGAGCAACATATGACGTCCTTCCAACACCAGTTAATCTTCACCAATGGTATGGTGAAGATCCGGACTGTGCCCTCTGTTCCATGCCAGCCAACCTCAGGCACATTCTCACAGGGTGTAAAACAAGCCTCACCCAAGGACGCTACACTTGGCGTCACAACCAAGTCCTTAAAAACCTTGCGTCCGCCCTGGAGGACAAGCGAGCTGCCACCAACTCCCTACCACCCCCAGCAGCATCACACCCCTTACGGATGACCTTTGTCCGCGAAGGAGCTAAACCACCGAAGAGCGGCTCTACACCATTAGAGCGAGACCAGCTGCGCTTGGCCCGCGACTGGAAAATGCTAGCTGACATTGGCCGGCAACTTGTGTTTCCTCCGGAGATCGCAACCACCACCCTAAGACCTGACATGGTGCTCTGGTCCCATTCGCTCAAGAAGGTCTTCATCATTGAGCTCACAGTACCCTGGGAGGACTCAGTAGATGAGCGAAAACATCTGCGCTATGCCGATCTAGCTGCCGAAGCACGGCATCATGGCTGGAACACAGAGGTCCGACCAGTGGAGGTGGGCTGCAGAGGTTTTGTGGCAACATCTACAACCAGACTGCTTAGAGACCTGGGAATTAAGGGCCAGAGCCAGCGTTCGGCAATCAAAGCTGTATCAGAGGCGGCAGAAGGCAGCAGTCAATGGCTCTGGATGAAGAGGAAAGACCCCAGCTGGGCCCCGAAGTGAGAGGGCCAGGAGGTATGCGGTCAACAATGCTTGACTCAGGGAGGAAGACACCCCTGCCATGCATAGTCCCATGGGACGTTGGCTATCAACAACAAGGCAACTCCTATGACTAATTGGGAATGGGACGCAAGCGTAGGATTGATCACCCTGTCGCTGGCCGCCTTTGGGGAGGGTGTATAGTGTGAAAGGCCGAAACACCCTAGGAACCAAAGGTACACTACTGACGATGCGCTCCCCAAATTTCACCAGTCTCACTGTTCATGAACTCTTGGAAGTGCTTGCACAAAGGATAGTAACATCTCATCCTGTGTTCTTGGAATCTGGGGATCTGCACATATTTATTTTCTAGGAAAAAAGAAATATATATTTTTTAATGTAAAACATATAAATATCAGTAGCTGCAACAGATTACCTTCGTGGTTACTATGTTTATGTTTCTGTGTGCAGTAAGAAGGAAGTTAGAGGTAGTTTCACGAGGCAATGCTGTCGCTGTTTCTGGTTCATCCGACTCTGGGGAAGTAGATAAAAATGGCTTCATTGCCAAAATCTCAAACTATCCCTTTGATATGAACGAAATGCTTACTTTAAATGTCAATTATAATTCACCAGATGATAAGGACAATACCTGATTTCCTGGGAAATCACCGAGAATAATGCAAGACGACACTTTTTCATGATTGCGTTTTAATGGTCATAAATGTCATTCCAGAAACAGAAGGGAAGAGAAAAAATATTGGAAATATAACGGTTTGTCAGCAGGAAGGAACCTCCGTTTTAGAATGTTGGTGGTCCAGAGTCCATGTGGAATTAAATGTACGGCCTAACGTGTGGGTTATGCTGATTACCTGGATATGTTAACAAATTGGGACGTTTGATGGTTCATCTATCACACTGGTCAGTTGCATTCATTCAGCAGCTGATGCTTGTAATCAGTAGGGGGAAAAAAATTGAGATTTTTTAAAAACGTATTTGTCTTACTCATGGGTAAACATTTCTACTGAAACTTTTCACTTTACGGGAGTCAACATTCTCTCAAAATCAGTGCACCATTTACTTGAATACTATACAGTATATTCAATGTCAATCATTCTGTAATACCAACATGTGACTTTAATAATAGTAGAGAAGCTCAATGGTTTGCAACAAATGGGGATGATCAGATGAAGTATTTTTCTATAAAAGGCTCACGGCACTCTGAATGTAGAATCAATATCCCTTTTAGTCTGCATTAAAGGACAAACATGATAAGCAAAACCATATAAAGGCTTTACAACCATTAGTAAAATGGCCAATCATTTCGTAACAATTATTTTCACAACTTGTCTCAAGAATACTCCATGGTAATCAAAACCAAATTTCTTTCACCGCAATTTTCA
The DNA here is from genome assembly GCF_045679555.1 of Salvelinus alpinus. Taxonomy (NCBI): domain Eukaryota; kingdom Metazoa; phylum Chordata; class Actinopteri; order Salmoniformes; family Salmonidae; genus Salvelinus; species Salvelinus alpinus. The sequence goes on from NC_092090.1 coordinate 95,736,584, forward strand.
GAAACCACATCATAATATTGTCACTTTGTGAATGACCTTGATCTTTGAAAACTCAGTTAATATCACTGGCCAGCTCTTCACATAACATGAATCCTTTCTCATCCATCTCCTCATGGAGACAATAATCAATACCATCCACTTCAGTCTTTTCATGCCTCTGATCAAAACCTTTTTATTTCTGTACTGAAATCTACATTCATATTTTAAATTTGGTTGAGTAGGCTTTTTTTCTCCTTATAGTGTACTAACATGACACTGTCAAAATTAGGTCTATTCAAAATGGCAGCCTTACAATCAAGTATCCCCTTATAGGCTGCATTTACACAGGCAGCCCAATTCTGATCTTTATCCACTAATTGGTCTTCTGACCAATCAGATCAGCTCTTTCGCAAATAATTGGACAAAATATCTGAATTGGATTGACTATGTAAACACAGCCATAGTGTTACTGGAATCACAAAAAAATAAGGTTTCAATAGGTGGGGAATGAACAGAATCAACAATCCCGGTCATGGGATGGGCGGCAGGTAGCCTAGCAGTTAAGAGAGTCGGGCCAGTAACTGGAAAGTTGCTGGTTTGAATCCCAGAGACAGTCGATGTGCCCTAGAGCAACCCTAACCCTAAATTAGGCAACCCTAACCCTAAGTGCTCATGTAAATTGCTCTGGATAAGAGCTAAATAACTCAAATGTAGAAATAGGGAGGTGAAAAAAGGGAGGATCCCACTGTCAAATAAAAACAAAGTTACACAGAAGGAAGCAAGACTAAAACAGAAGCTACATATACCCAACAAAGACCATACAAAAACACATTCACGTTAAGACGCTTCGGAATGATTTCAGCTCGGCAAAACAACTGTCATGGGACAACCTATAAATGCCCATTCCCTCCATCGCATTCAAGACATTCAATTCATATATTATTTTTTATTTATTAAGTTCTGCAATTAAATGTCATGGATACTTATGATAACCCACAACAATAAGAAAATAGGTGTTTTAAATTGGTCCATGAGGTAAAAAGTAAAAAAAAAGATTATATATTACACAAAAAGCTTCAGGAGGCTATCAGGAGGTCATTTTAAAGTAAAGAGAAAAACAGCTATGGAACACAAAATGGAGGGTTGCAATGAAAACTCCCTGTAAACCTTTTGTGTAATAAGTGGAATTAACACAAACCATTGGAACAGAAAGGCATGATGATCTACTGGTAGAGAGAGCGAGGTGGTGAGCTACCATCCTTAAACAACACACACACCTCTGTGTGTTTCGGCATCTCACTATCTACCTAAAGAACCACATCATTGAGAAAATATTTACACTTAAGTGAGGACTATCATTGACAGAGAAAACAAAAAAAAGACCAAACATATTGCACAATTCCACATGGCAAAAAAGCAACCAGATGAAATCCCTATATTCTCTATTTGTCTCCTATGTTGCCGTGGGGGGGTGGGGCAGTTATGAGCAAGTGTAATTTGTTTTGCCGTCCGCAGAGCAAGGCGCTTACGGTAGAGGGCTTGTGGAGGAAGGAGGAGTCTGTTAGTGGGAGAATGGTTCTGTCAAGAAGCAACAGCAGCATGAACTCTTGGTCTCTCAGAAAGAGAGAACGCTGCAGAAAGGTCTGTCCAAGGAGTGTAAAGGAATAACAGCCGTGTCCACCGCAACAAAGTCTGCGGGGTTCCAGTGGCCATACAGTCCCCAACATTTCCGAATGGATGGAGCCTGGTTGGTGACCATCTGGTCTTCTCTGTGATTGTCTCTGTCGTCATATCCATCCCTCCGATCTTCAAAGATCTTGAACCACTGGTCTTCCACCCATGCCACCCTTTGCATGTGGTGGCAGTGTCTTTTAAATGGGCAATGATGTTGAACTGCAGATGAGAAATAAAAGTAAGGTGCCCTTTTCTCAACGGCAGGAGGGTTGGCAGACCTCTCTAAGGTGGGGGGTGGCAACCCTCAAGGACCCAATATGGGCCCCGTCCAGTAAGTCTTAGAAGAGCGCTTTGCTGCCTTGGTTCTCAAACTCGGACCAGGCGTCGTTGAGCTCCATGAAGATCAGCGTAGCGTAATCTTCGTAGGGCTTTCCGGCGGCCTGCAAGGAACGAGTTTCAAGTGCGGTTAGCGTTCACAGATCAAGAACTTGCCATTGCTTTCAAGCCCACAATACTAAACTTTAATCCCAGCCATTCATCTACGGCAATCATGTCTTCGGCCGTACACACAAAGAGCATGCATTCACCACAGGGTGAGTCGAGGCAATTGTGACTAACCGATAGACCTGTTTAATTGTGTGTAGAATCACATTGATGTTACCTTATCAGGGTGCACCACCAGCGCAGCTTTCCTGTAGTACCTCTTAACCTGGTCTGGAGTGACTAGGTCTGCAATGTTTACGGGCTTCCAGCGCGTCTCGCCCTCCCACAGGACTGTATGAAGCGTGGAGAGGAGGGACCGGATGTTCCTCTCCTTCCCCTCAATCCAATCCAGGATCTTGGTTTGGAACAAGGATCACAAACCACAATCACTCAGAACAGGTTCAAAGATTTAAAACTCGACTAGAAATATACACGCATAGAATGAACTATCTCCCAGTGTAGAGATACATACACCAAGGGACAGTTTCCCAGACGAGGACTGAGTCTACTCCTGGGCTGTATTCATTAGTGCACTCTGTAGCAAAGCACTTTGAAAATTGAAAACTTTTTCAATTAAATCAATTATTTATTACTGGACAAATGTAGGTAGGTCCCTCCACGTCTTGTTTGCTTCCGTTTACTTCCTAGTGAATACACCCCTGGACTGAAAAGCATTAGAAATGGAGAATCTCAGTCCTGGCCAAGGCAATCTGTGTCCAAGGAGGCCCTTCTGTATATTTGGGAGGAGGCATGCTGGTGTTACCTGCAGTTTGAGGGGGTCCATGTTCTTTGAGAGCTCCTGTTTCCTCATCTCTGCGATGGTCCTGGGTCCACTCTTGTCAGATAGCTTGGAGGCAAAACCCTGAGTGGAGAGCAGGTCTTCAAAGTCGTCCTCTTTGACTTTGGGTTTTGGACCTGGAACATATAGTCACAGAGCAAAGATCCTCAATTAGACGGGGAAAGAAAGAACGGAGACCGGGTTTTCTACACAGAGGCTGTCATTAATTAGACATGCTCAGATAGTGATGTGATTGGTTGTCTCACCAAATCCTGGGCCCCTGACGCCTCTCTCCTCTCGGCCCCCGATCACACTGAAGTTAAGGTTGTAGTTGGGCTTGGGTGGCTGGGGAGCAGGCTTGGGTGGCTGGGCTTTGGGGGCGGCGGCACTGGGGGCCATCCAAGGCTTGCTTTGGCCAGCGGAGGGCCGGCCAGACTGCTGCCACGGCTGCCCAGCACTCTTGGTGGAGGCCCCAGTCTTAGGGTTGAAGCCTGGGCCTGAGAAACTGCCACTGGAGGAACCTGGAAATAAAATATTTATATACATGAGATGACTTATTTACAGCCCATGGATAGTACAGCCCACTGTCTAAGTGTAACATGGTACCAGGAGTCACTGGCGTCTGTTTTACCTGAAAGCGTAGGACCCAGTTTTCCCAAGTCTGCAAACGGGTCGAAGCTCTGAGACTTTGCTTTGGAGAAGGAAGACACCCCGGGAGCTGGAATTCCAAGAGGAAAAAAAAAACTCAGTGCATATCTGCTAGAGTTGTTACGGTGTTAAATCCTAGATTAACAGCCCCAGTAGTTACTACCTACCTGGGAAGGCTGGCTTATGGGAGGAAGCGGCGGCCATGCTCCCACTCGATGCCCAGCTGTCCCACCCGCCAAGCAGGTCTGGTTGGCTGGCGGACGAAGTCATCTTAGGGGGATTGTTGGTCAGCTTGTCTGTCGAGAGAGAACATTGAATGAATGGAAGTGGACATGGGAGTTGTAGTTCTATTCTTATACATATTACTGGTGTCTTACTGAGGTTGAAAAGGCTGGAGTTGGAGGTGGGCGGGGGGTTAGTGTTGGTGTCGGAGCTCAGCAGGTCCCCAAACAGGTCGGGTCCGGACTGACTGGATGAAGATCCCATCCCGAACAGCTCAAACAGGTCATTTACTGCTGTGGGACAGAAATAGCCAGGAATACGTGTCAGAGGGGATCGGCTGCATGAAAACGATACAAATAGTAATATGCTACCACTTCTACTGACACCAAGGCAGAAAGGGGACACATCGATAAGACGCTTACGTTTCGGGGTGGCCGAGTCTGGTGGTGCAGCGGGGTTACTGAAGAAGAGGTCCTCCTGGGCACCTCCGTCCTCAATCAGGTTGTTGGAGCTGCCCTGCTGAGCGTTGCTGCTGGGCGTGGAGGCAAACAGGTCGTTGAGAAGGTCACTGTTACTAGACGAGGCCTTCATGCCGCCTGCTGCCGTGGAGGGCTGTGGGGGGGCGGTGGAGCTGAGGTCGGAGGTGAGACCCAGCAGGTCAGCCGTGTCGCTGGGCCCCGGGGACTCCTGGGGTGTGGCGGCAGCCTGGAACTCAGCGTTGAACAGGGACTCGCTAGGCTCCCTGGAGAGGGGTTCGCCGGCCAGGCCGGAGTAGGACTCCTCGTCCACGGAGGCGTCACTGAGCTCGTCCTGGTCGTCAATGGTGCCTCCCAGGCTGTCCGAAGCGTCCGCTCCATGTCCACTCCCATCTACGTGACAGAGACTCGTCAAAAAAGGCTTAGGGCAGGAGTATTATAATCTGGACCCGGAACCTTCCACTGCTGATTAAATCAGTCCTTGATATGAGGAGAATGACAGACATGGGAGACCAGGTGGGCACAAATAATTATCAGGTAGAACAGAAAACCAGCAGTACTCCAGACCCAGATTTGACCCCTGGTTTAGGGCAATGGCAGCTTTCAAGTATTTTCAATACAATCAACCAGCTAACATGCAGTTGGCCCTTGCAAATGTAATCAAAATAATAATTTTTAGCAATAGTTTATGCACTAGAAAGTGTGCTCGTCGACAGGAGACATACCATCCCAATCCAAAGTCTGGAAGAAGTTGTTGGCATTGGTATCGGTGCTCTGGTGAGATACTGCTTCCATGGTGGAGCTATCAGGAGTCTGTTCCAACGGAGGCGACGCGGTGTCGTAGAAAGAACCGGAGAAAGAGCCTGGTTGCCGGGGAAGCTCTGGTTTGCCTATGGGAGAGGGAGGGACAGAACATGAGTTAGGTACCTCGAGGACCACATCGGTACTTCGAAATTCAACAGAGGACTACACAGATTATTTTTTGGACTGACAAGACAGCCGTGAAACCCACCAAACTTGGTGAGGATCTCCTGCTGCTCGTCCCGGCTGGAGAAAAGGATCTTGGGGTTGAGGCCCTTTGTGGCAAAGTTGTCCCAGGGTGGAGTCTTGTTACTCGGACGGTCGCAGGGATCCACCTCCATATCCAGGTGGACCTGGAAGAGGTCCGGGTATTTCTCCTGGATGTCAGTGGCGTCCAGGTCATACCTGTTGGAGGACCGACGACGACGGACAGTTATCTAGTCAATTAGAGGTCAAGTAAATTGATTTAAAAGTGTCCTGGGCTATCGTCACACACATGCACCTGCCTGGACTGAGGGTAGTGGCTTAGATTCTATGGATGGTGGTACCTACTTTGCAAACTTGACCGTGGTGGCGTTCTGGGGCACAAACCCTGTGTGAAACTGAATCTGGAACATCTTCATGGAAGCCATCTAGTCAACATACACACAGCAAGACACCCACGTGACTTCATAGTAGCAGAGAAACACCCCTTTGGTCGGGTTCCAGGCTGACTACACGGCAGACGCGCGTGCCAGATCTCTGTTCCAGGCTGACTACACGGCAGACGCGCGTGCCAGATCCCAAACACCTGGATAGGTGTTTAACATATCAGCGAACTGCATCGTATGATAAAGCAATCTGATGCTTGATGGCGCAGTCCAGGATGTGGCACACCGTTGTTCGATACAATGCAACGTCTGCAATGTAGTCGGCCTGGAACGCAACGTTTATCTCTGGATCAACTCAAGTACAACAGGCCTCATTGGATAAGCTCGTTTTCATTACATTATAAAAAGTCTGATTAGGGCATTTAACTATGATGTATGGATGCATGTCCTTAGGACCGTCACTGAATTTAACCGAATTGCACGAACAGACTTCACTGAATGCAAACTAACTCTAGGTCCGTCCCTGCTGTGGCCCCTACCTTGGCCTGAAGGCGGCCCCCCAGGGTTGAGCGGGCATGGAAGATAACCACCAGCACATCCCCCTGCACCGTCACGTTCAAGGGGATCTCAGCCCGTCCGTCCTCCAGCTTAAAGTCCCTGCAGAGAGAAGTGGCGAGAGAGAGAGAGAAATGTCTATAACACACTATGGACCCTGGTCAAAAGTAGTGCACTAAATAGGGAATAGGGTGTCATTTGGGACCAATCAAATTAAGTCCTGCATCATGTGACCTACTTCATCTTGTCGTACTCCCCGGAGGTGGTGGCCACGCGCTCGTCTCCCACGTACACCTCGCAGAAGGGCCGGCAGCCACTCTTCTGCTTGTTGAAGAGAGGCACAGGCGTCATGGTGATGGAGCGGATGAGGATGGGTCTGCTGTGCGGGGTGATGGGCTCGTCAGCCATCATGTCACACATGTACTCCATGTACCTGCAGCGAGGGCCAATCCACAGTCAGCAGCAGCGTGTCAACAGGAGCCAATCAAACAATCATTCACCGGCCAACGACCAATCAAAAGCGTGCACTCGTCTGCACTGAACATCTCAACACATTTGAACCCTGAACTGGGCGTCACAGAATCTCTGCCCGATTGAAGATCATAGTAAATAAAATAAAAAGTAGCCTAGTTTGAGTCAGAACGGCCCATAGGGCAGGAGACAATATTCTGTAAAGCATCCGCATACCTAGGTTCAGTTTGCTCCTAGCAGAACTGGGCTAGGCGAAGTGAAAGTCTTGTGTTTACGCCGCTGCTACTCTCTGTTATTATCTATGCATAGTCACTTTAATAACTCTACATGTACATATTACCTCGACTAACCGGTGTCCCCGCAGCAACATAGCCAAAAGCACTTCTTCAAAATAGTCTGAATTCATCATCAAAATGTTTATTTGTCACATGCGCCAAATACAACAGGTGTAGACCTTACAGTGAAATGCTCACTTACAAGCCCTTAACCAACAATACTTTAAGAAGTTAAGGAAAAAAAATAGAAAATTAAAGTAACAAATAATTAAAGAGCAGCAGTAAAATAACAATAGCGAGGCTATATACAGGGGGTACCGGTACAGAGTCAATGTGTGGGGGCGCCGGTTAGTTGAGGTAATATGTACATGTAGGTAGAGTTAAAATGACTATGCATAAATAATGAACAGAGAGTAGCAGCAGCGTAAAAGAGGGTTCTGGGTAGCCCTTTGATTAGCTGTTCAGTATTCTTTTTACCTTTATTCAACCAGGCAAGTCAGTTAAGAACAAATTCTTATTTTCAATGACGGCCTAGGAACAGTTAACTGCCTACAGATTTTTACCTTGTCAGCTCAGGGATTTGATCTTGCAACCTACAGGAGACCCCCAACCCTGTTAACTACAGTCACTACAGGAGCCTCTGAACATGGAAGTCAGACATGAACGCTAGCAGAGATGTAGGGTGAATTTTCCTCACTAGTGGATAAGGGAAGGGAAAGGGTGATACCTAGTCAGTTGTATACAGCTGAATGCATTGAACTGAAATGTGTCTTCCTCATTTAACCCAACCCCTCTGAATCAGAGCAGTGCGGGGGGCTGCCTTAATCAACGTCCACATCGGCACCCGGGGAGCAGTTGTTTTTGGGGCTTAACTGCCTTGCTCAAGGGAAGAACGGCAGATTCTTCCACCTTGCCGGCTCGGGGATTCGAACCAGCGACCTTTTGGTTACTGGCCCAAAGCTCTTAACCGCTAGGACACCTACCTGCAGGATAAGGTTAGGATTGGGGAGGGGAAGCTGATCCTAGATCTGTACCAAGGAGAAAATTGACTTAAGGCTGGATGACTTGACCAGGAGCACCTACCTCTTGTGGGAAGGAGAGATCCCCGGGGGACAACGCTTCATACTGAACATGTATACGGCCGCCTCAGCCGTGGTGAAGAGGCGGCAGAAACACAGGAAGGAGCACACCGCCACAGCCGAGGCCGCCCGCCCGTCCTACAAGCACACAAGACAAGGGGGATCATGGGGGACTAAGAGTACAAGTTCTCGGGTTGGTCTGCATTTCAGACAGACTACCAATTACGGGAGGAAAAAGGTGATTTAAAAAAGGTATATAATGCCACCAAGTTATGGCGAGTACTTTGTGTGTCCCAGTGCAGTGTGAGTGAGTGTAAGGGTGTATATGTGCTCACCAGGCAGTGGACTACAACGATGTTCCTCTGGTCCTGTTTCAGCCACAGGTGCATGTTCTTACAGAGTATGTAGAGACTCCTCAGGTTGGGTGCCCGCCGGGCCTGCCAGCCACACTCCGACACCTACGGCAGAACAAGGAAGAGCTTTTAGGAAGTCTATTTTCCAAATAGGTGTCTGTCTAATGACTATACCTAATACTGAACTTTAACTTTGACAGATTGCAAAATTCGCTCAAACAATCAGGGACGCACAAACCAGCGCACCAGTAGAATCGTTCCACAAAACCCTCCTTTCTTTACCTAATAGTAAATAAATAGTAAATATTGGTCATATTCTGTCTGGTGGTGGGCTGCCTTACCCTGTTGTGAAAGCGGGTGGGTCTGTAAGAGCGCTTGGTCAGGTTGTAGACGGCGTAGTGTCCTGCGTGACGGCCATCCAGGAAGAGACGCACATCCTCCATGTTGTTCTTAATGGCAGACTCCACTCCCTCCGCCGGGAAGGACATGACTGAGCGTACACACACACACACGTTACACAAGAGAACAGAGTAAACCATCACATTACTTCACTTAGCCTTTTGAAAACACTACAGATGGATGAGCTTCAATTCTGCTCAGAGACATAGAACCATGAGCATTATTTTTATTTTGTCATATTCAAGGACAAGCCACAAAGCAACACAGTTTAGAATGTGATCAAAGACAATAAAAATCAATAATATAGTTTACAATGAGTAGTCTGGTCCCAGATCTATTTGGGCTATCATGTCAACTCCTTGTTATACCAAACAAGACAACACAAAACTGATCTAGGAAAAGGCTAGAATGAGGGTACATACCTGCTATTCTAGAGGTGATGTAGGAGATATCCAGGTCTCCCTTTGTGTAACTGTGAGGAGAAACACACAATGGGTACAATTCAGATCTGTTGTTACAAACGAAGAGGACACTTGGTTCCCGGATACTGAACAAAGGCCAGGAACAACAACAAAAAAATGGACAATCTAGTTGCCAAATTTCAAAAGGGTATTCTGGTTGTATCCCAATATCTCCTCCTTCCTCCTGTAGTGTGCACTCGTTGACTACTTCCCATAAATAAATAAAAAAGGGTTGGATTGGCATACATCAGTCATTTACCTGTGAACAAGTGCACACTTCGAGAGAGATAGTGAGAGACAATTGGGATACACACCGACTATATTTAGTTGTGTGTAGAAGCATTTCACTGCAATGGCACATTTTATCTCACTATCATCGCACATTGTCAATGACAGACTTAAAAAAACTAGATTAAAATACTGTAATTTTTCCACCGCAAATCTACAGTCTAAACTGGAGAAAACTAGTAGGATCTATGGGATTAAAAAGAACAGCAACAGATGTAGGCGAGTTAGAAAAATGAACGTTGGTGAGATGTTGGTTTTTAGTAGGCGGTGGAGGATTAGAATTCAAACCATGTTTCAACTCAAACCCCATATTCACCTTATGCTGCTAACATGGGATTATGGACACAGCAGCGTGAATATGTTGCAGACTACGGCCACACGCACACACACACAGGACATGAGGCGGGTACAAAGAGGGCGTGTAGTATCCCATATTTACCTGGGGCTACAGGAAGGAGTTTATAGGACCATGAGTTGTGGTAGAGGCAGAGTTCATAAAACAAAATCAGAAAAACACAAAACAGAACTAAAATGGGCAAACCAATGAATCAAAACAGGATGATTGGACAAGGGTGGGGTGAGTTATCAGATCTTAGAGAGAATGGTGTGTGTGAGTGTGTGGAGCTTGCATGGGCAGAGATATTTGCGACAATGCAGAAAGGGAGACAGTCTTTCTGAGCAGTGTGTGTGTGTGTGTGTGTGTGTGTGTCAGGTTTTCAGTTTCGGAAATGTGGCGCCAGACATTTGACCGGCAGCGTTTTAATTTACCGAATATTTGAGAAATTTACCGGACCCATATTCATTGGGTGCATAACCTGATTAGGGCGTCCACCCACGGTGCTCAGAACGATTAACCTGATTAGGGCGTCCACCCACGGTGCTCAGAATGATTAACCTGATTAGGGCGTCCACCCACGGTGCTCAGAATGATTAACCTGATTAGGGCGTCCACCCACGGTGCTCAGAATGATTAACCTGATTAGGGCGTCCACCCACGGTGCTCAGAATGATTAACCTGATTAGGGCGTCCACCCACGGTGCTCAGAATGACAGAAATCACATCTAGATTATGGTAATTCATATTAACAGAAAATGCAAGTCGACAACGTGCGGTCCTTCTTACCTAATTACAACGTGCACTTTGAAGATGTTAGAATAACGGTCCATGTTTACTTTTCCTCAGACAACAAGACGAGTAACAAACAGCTGAATCACTATCTCATCACTATCCCCCATCATTCTTAAATGGAAGAAGTTTGGAACCAACAAGACCCTTCCTGGAGCTGGCCGACCAGCCAAACTGAGCAATTGGTGGAGAAGGGCATTTGTCAGGGAGGGGACCAAGAACCCAATGGTCACTGACAGAGCTTCAGAGTTCCTCTGTGGAGATGGGAGAACCTTCCAGATGGACAACCATCTCTGCAGCACTCCACCAATCAGGCCTTTATGGTACAGTGGCTAGACAGAAGCCACTCCTCAGTAAAAGGAACAGGACAGCCCGCATGGAGTTTGACAAAAGGCACCTAAAGACTCTCTGGTCTGATGAAACCAAGATTGAACTCTTTGGCCTGAATGCCAAGCCCCACATCTGGAGGAAACCTAGCACCATCCCTACAGTAAAGCATGGTGGTGGCAGCATCATGCTGTGGGGATGTTTTTCAGCGGCAGGGACTGGGAGACTAGTCAGGATCGAGGCAAAGTACAGAGAGATCCTTAATGAAAACCTGCTCCAGAGTGCTCAAGACCTCAGACTGGGGCGAAGGTTCACCTTCCAACAGGACAACGACCCCAAGCACACAGCCAAGACAACGCAGAAGTGGCTTTGGGACAAGTGTCTGAATCTCCTTGAGTGGCCCAGCCAGAGCCCGGTCGAACATCTCTGGAGAGACCTGAAAATAACCGTGCATCGACGCTTCCCATTCAATCTGACAGAGCTTGAAAGGATTTGCAGAGAAGAATGGGAGAAACTCCCCAAATACAGGTGTGCCAAGCTGGTAGCGTCATACCCAAGAAGAATCAATGCTGTAATCGCTGCCAAAGGTGATTCAACAAAGTACAGGGTCTGAATATATATAATTTGTTTTACTTTTTTTTTTAAATTTTAAATTAGCAAACATTTCTAAAAAAAAACAACTTGTTTTTGCCTTGTCATTATGGGATATTGTTTGTAGATTGACGAGGAAATAAAACAATTTAATCCATTTTACAATAAGGCTGCAACGTATGAAATTGTGGCAAAAGTCAAGGGGTCTGAATACTTTCCAAATGCACTGTATATTGTGATGTTTCTCAGTATAATGTATTGTGATGTTTCTCAGTATAATTGTGATGTTTCTCAGTATAATTGTGATGTTTCTCAGTATAATTGTGATGTTTCTCAGTATAATTGTGATGTTTCTCAGTTCTAAAGTATTGTGATGTTTCTCAGTTCTAAAGTATTGTGATGTTTCTCAGTATAATTGTGATGTTTCTCAGTTCTAAAGTATTGTGATGTTTGTCAGTTCTAAAGTATTGCAGGTGTTTCTGAGCCGACTGTCTCTCACCTGGCCACAGACTGGATGACTTTAGAGGAGGTGTCTTTGATGTTGGTCAGAAAGCGTTCTGTTCCTCCCTTCAGGATGTTGAGAAAGCCCCCGCCCTGGTCCGGGTCCGGGTCCGCACCGTACACCCCTGAAACACACCGGAATGAGACAAAGTCATGGGTCAGCGCACAAAAGTACTTTCACACATTAAGCATCTGGAAATAAACATTCCTTTCATAAGCTAATCATCAATTTACATTTATCACACAATCTGTGACGGGTGTCAAACATCCGGGTCACAGGTGGTTTGAGTAAAAAATAAATAATAAACACATCAATACATTCCTGGAGAGGGGTCAAGCACAATATACTTTAAAATGACTCATATCTAATCTTAAACTGTGTTTAAATGATAATGAACCTACATTCATTCAGTTTCTTGACTGTGTCCAGCTTCTAATAATCTTCTAAATAAAAGGCTAGAGAGTCAGGGAGCTTAAAATGAATAATAATAATATTCATAATAATAACAACAACAATATGGATAGAGGACTACTTAATGCACATTTTGACTGCGAGGAAATACAACCAATTTTCAATGCGGCCTTCCAGACCTCATTGAAGACCAAATGCAGCACCCGGGGACAAAATTAGTTTGACACCCCTGAAATCTGTTCCCAAGTATTCCCTGCATAATAGAGAGACGTGATCGTATACAAAATGTAAGCAAGGCTTGAAATGATTATGTTTTAGTCATGCATATCAGTTTGGGCTTCATCTGGTCAATTTACAGTCCACCCGACCATCCACTCAAGAAAGAAAAATTGGCCCGAGGCTGAATCTAGTTGATGAACCCTGGACTTGACAATAGGGTTTGACATGAGTCTACAACTCATTGAATTGGGTCCTTTGTCTGTTCCCCATGTTGTTTTTAGAGGGATGACGTAACCCTGAATTTATATTATAAAAACACATTTCTGCTGCGAAACATTTTGCTACAGTGTGCACTATTGAATACACGCCAGACAGTGCTTCTTTTGTAATATGGGACGTGCTGGAACAAAGAATGAGCAGCGGTGTGGAGCCGCTTGCAGAAGTTGCACACATGGAGTACATTTTTTGTAGCCTAGAGTTCTGGGAAAATGTGGGCTTTAATAAATGCATTTCATGTAATTCTACATGACTGGAGACTTTCGCAGAATCTTTAATACCTCACAAATTAATCGAAATGACAACCTACTTTGACACTGACAAACTGATCACAACCTACTTTGACACTGACAAACTGATCAATAACGACCTTGGCTTCAATCCATCAATAGCCTAGGTGTGTGTAGAAACACATTACTGTAGGTTACAATACGAGGAGGAAATTAGTCCAAAACATCTTCCCAGTTTCACTGACTCACGCAATGTTGTGCAGCTCACTAAGCAGCCAAAAGCTTCTCTCTCTCTCGCTTTACTTTGTAAAACAATGCTGTTCACTCAATAGGCCTATTTTGAAGTTATTAACTTGGTAACATAAACAGATTAGTATTTTATTTTCAGGCGGATTCATTTGCTTTCCAACCTGTGTTTTCCAGCGATTGCATTTGAAATATTGCGAGAGGTCTGTTTTGGCTGCATGCTATTCACTGACAGATCTGACACGTGTTACCGACAGTAGGCAGGCCTAGGCAATTTTTTACAAAATAGCTACGGATCCTCTGTGGCTAAATTATAGGTGTACTCTTGATGTAGAGCATTGGGAATTATTTCATTTCTTTCTTAACAGACTGCAAAGTGCTGCCACACCTCCCGCAGCTATTATTCTAGTAGGAAATAAATGATGACGTGCAATGCTGAAAAGATTAGAGTTGCCGGCTCAGAGCACAGAGAGAGATCATAGAAAGTGAATCTCATTATAGTTCTGTGACAGATACAGGCGTGCTTCTCTCGCACCACAGAAATGGTCTATATAGGTTACAATATTGCCATAAACCCGGGCCAGCCCAACATGAATCAGTTCTTACAATATCAGGCACATTTTCACATTACGTTTTATTTATTAAAAATAAATAAAAAAATGTAATGGAGCATGACAATTACAGAGGAATCCAAAAATGTAACTACTCTGATTGCTTTTATTATGATTTTTACATTGCAAACAGTGAAAATAATTGTTCATGCCACAAGAGGTAGGCTACATGATCCTGGCAAATGGGCTGCGTGAACGAAAGAGAACAAAACAGAGGTGCCGGAGGATCCGGCTCAAATGAAGCACTGACGCCAGGTGTGAATGAGTGCAGGAAGCATCTCACCACAGGGAGCCCCCAGTCTGTTCACCGGATGGCTGACTGCCAAAAGAGCAATCCTCTTAACTTCTTTGGGACTGGGGGGGCAGTATTGAGTAGCTTGGATAATAAGGTGCCCAGAGTAAACTGCCTGCTACTCAGGCCCAGTAGTAGTAGCAGCAGCAGTAGTAGTAGTAGTAGCAGCAGCAGCAGCAGCAGCAGCAGTAGTAGTAGCAGCAGCAGTAGTAGTAGCAGTAGCAGTAGTAGCAGTACCAGCAGTAGCAGTAGCAGTGGTAGCAGCAGTAGTAGTAGCAGTAGTACCAGTAGTAGCAGTACCAGCAGTAGCAGTACCCGCAGTAGCAGTACCCGCAGTAGTAGTAGTAGTAGTAGTAACAGTTGTAGTAGCAGAGGCAGCAGTAGTAGTAACATTACTAGTAGTAGTAGCAGCAGTAGTAGTAGTAGTAGTAGTAGTAGTAGCAGTAGTAGCAGTAATAGTAGTAGTAACAGTTGTAGTAGCAGAGGTAGCAGTAGTAACATTACTAGTAGTAGTAGTAGCAGCAGTAGTAGTAACATTACTAGTAGCAGTAGCAGCAGTAGTAACATTACTAGTAGCAGTAGTAGCAGCAGCAGTAGTAACATTACTAGTAGCAGTAGAGGTAGCAGTAGTAGTAGTAACATTACTAGTAGTAGCAGCAGCAGCAGCAGTAGTAACATTACTAGTAGTAGTAGAGGTAGCAGTAGTAGTAGTAGTAGTAGTAACATTACTAGTAGTAGCAGCAGCAGTAGTAACATTACTAGTAGTAGTAGAGGTAGCAGTAGTAGTAGTAGTAGTAGTAGTAACATTACTAGTAGTAGTAGCAGTAGTAGTAACATTACTAGTAGTAGTAGAGGTAGTAGTAGTAACATTACTAGTAGCAGTAGCAGCAGTAGTAACATTACTAGTAGCAGTAGCAGCAGCAGCAGTAGTAACATTACTAGTGGTAGTAGTAGTAGCAGTAGTAGTAACATTACTAGTAGTAGTAGTAGTAGTAGTAGTAACATTACTAGTAGTAGTAGAGGTAGTAGTAGTAACATTACTAGTAGCAGTAGCAGCAGTAGTAACATTACTAATAGTAGTAGAGGTAGTAGTAGTAACATTACTAGTAGTAGTAACAGTAGTAGTAACATTACTAGTAGTAGTAGAGGTAGTAGTAGTAACATTACTAGTAGTAGCAGTAGTAGTAACATTACTAGTAGTAGTAGAGGTAGTAGTAGTAACATTACTAGTAGTAGTAGAGGTAGTAGTAGTAACATTACTAGTAGTAGTAGTAGTAACATTACTAGTAGTAGTAGTAGTAACATTACTAGTAGTAGTAGCAGTAACATTACTAGTAGTAGTAGCAGTAACATTACTAGTAGTAGTAGCAGTAACATTACTAGTAGTAGTAGTAGTAACATTACTAGTAGTAGTAGCAGTAACATTACTAGTAGTAGTAGCAGTAACATTACTAGTAGTAGTAGCAGTAACATTACTAGTAGTAGTAGCAGTAACATTACTAGTAGTAGTAGCAGTAACATTACTAGTAGTAGTAGCAGTAGTAGTAACATTACTAGTAGTAGTAGTAACATTACTAGTAGTAGTAGTAACATTACTAGTAGTAGTAGTAACATTACTAGTAGTAGTAGTAACATTACTAGTAGTAGTAGTAACATTACTAGTAGTAGTAGTAACATTACTAGTAGTAGTAGTAACATTACTAGTAGTAGTAGTAACATTACTAGTAGTAGTAGTAACATTACTAGTAGTAGTAGCAGTAGTAGTAACATTACTAGTAGTAGTAGTAGTAGTAGTAGTAGTAGTAGTAGCAGCAGCAGCAGTAGTAGCAGCAGCAGCAGCAGCAGCAGTAGTAGTAGTAGTAGCAGTAGTAGTAGCAGTAGCAGCAGTAGTACCAGTAGTAGCAGTACCAGTAGTAGCAGTACCAGCAGTAGCAGTACCCGCAGTAGTAGCAGTACCCGCAGTAGTAGCAGTAGCAGTAGTAGCAGTAGCAGTAGTAGTAGTAGCAGTAGTAGTAGTAGTAACAGTTGTAGTAGCAGAGGCAGCAGTAGTAGTAACATTACTAGTAGTAGTAGCAGCAGTAGTAGCAGCAGTAGTAGCAGTAGTAGTAGTAGTAGTAGTAGCAGTAGTAGCAGCAGTAGCAGTAATAGTAGTAGTAGCAGTAGTAGTAGTAACAGTAGTAACATTACTAGTAGTAGTAGTAGCAGCAGTAGTAGTAACATTACTAGTAGCAGTAGCAGCAGCAGCAGTAGTAACATTACTAGTAGCAGTAGTAGCAGCAGCAGTAGTAACATTACTAGTAGCAGTAGTAGCAGCAGCAGTAGTAACATTACTAGTAGCAGTAGTAGCAGCAGCAGTAGTAACATTACTAGTAGCAGTAGAGGTAGCAGTAGTAGTAGTAGTAGTAACATTACTAGTAGTAGCAGCAGCAGCAGCAGTAGTAGTAACATTACTAGTAGTAGTAGAGGTAGCAGTAGTAGTAGTAGTAGTAGTAGTAACATTACTAGTAGTAGCAGCAGCAGCAGCAGTAGTAACATTACTAGTAGTAGTAGAGGTAGCAGTAGTAGTAGTAGTAACATTACTAGTAGTAGTAGCAGTAGTAGTAACATTACTAGTACTAGTAGCAGTAGTAGTAACATTACTAGTACTAGTAGCAGTAGTAGTAGTCCCGTGTGGTCCCGTGTGGCTCAGTTGGTAGAGCATGGCGCTTGCAACGCCAGGGTTGTGGGTTCATTCCCCACGGGGGGACCAGGATGAATATGTATGAACTTTCCAATTTGTAAGTCGCTCTGGATAAGAGCGTCAGCTAAATGACTTAAATGTAAATGTAAATGTAGTAACATTACTAGTAGTAGTAGCAGTAGTAGTAACATTACTAGTAGTAGTAGAGGTAGCAGTAGTAGTAGTAACATTACTAGTAGCAGTAGCAGCAGCAGCAGTAGTAACATTACTAGTAGTAGCAGTAGTAGTAGTAACATTACTAGTGGTAGTAGTAGTAGCAGTAGTAGTAACATTACTAGTGGTAGTAGTAGTAGCAGTAACATTACTAGTAGTAGTAGCAGTAGTAGTAACATTACTAGTAGTAGTAGTAGTAACATTACTAGTAGTAGTAGAGGTAGCAGTAGTAGTAGTAGTAACATTACTAGTAGCAGCAGCAGCAGTAGTAACATTACTAGTAGCAGTAGAGGTAGTAGTAGTAACATTACTAGTAGTAGTAGAGGTAGTAGTAGTAACATTACTAGTAGCAGTAGTAGTAACATTACTAGTAGTAGTAGAGGTAGTAGTAGTAACATTACTAGTAGTAGTAGCAGTAGTAGTAACATTACTAGTAGTAGTAGAGGTAGCAGTAACATTACTAGTAGTAGTAGCAGTAGTAGTAACATTACTAGTAGTAGCAGCAGTAGTAGTAGCAGCAGTAGTAGTAGTAACATTACTAGTAGTAGTAGCAGTAGTAGTAACATTACTAGTAGTAGTAGAGGTAGTAGTAGTAACATTACTAGTAGTAGTAGCAGTAGTAGTAGTAACATTACTAGTAGTAGTAGCAGCAGTTGTAGTAACATTACTAGTAGTAGTAGAGGTAGTAGTAACATTACTAGTAGTAGTAGAGGTAGTAGTAACATTACTAGTAGTAGTAGCAGTAGTAGTAACATTACTAGTAGTAGTAGCAGTAGTAGTAGTAACATTACTAGTAGTAGTAGTAGCAGTAACATTACTAGTAGTAGTAGCAGTAGCAGTAACATTACTAGTAGTAGCAGCAGCAGTAGTAACATTACTAGTAGCAGTAGAGGTAGCAGTAGTAGCAGTAGTAGTAGTAACATTACTAGTAGTAGCAGCAGCAGTAGTAACATTACTAGTAGTAGTAGAGGTAGCAGTAGTAGTAGAGGTAGCAGTAGTAGTAACATTACTAGTAGTAGTAGCAGCAGTAGTAGTAGTGTCCACTCCATAAGCACTCTTCATTAAAAGTTACATTTCCAAGTATGATAGATTCAAACAAAAGTATTTTTTAGCCAAGATTATAATAAAGTTTTCCTAGTTGATGTTTGCAATGCTAATTCTGAAAAGAGTCAATGTAAATATATATCCACAGGGAAAAGCACATGCAGGATATGAAAGTTATGCTTAGTATTTTCATTAATTTAGTGCCAGTAAAAAAAATGGAAAGTACTAAGCATATAAACTTACAAATCCTGCATGTGCTTTTCCTTGTGGATATATATTTTTTTCTTCATAATATATATGAAATATAAATATATATGAAATATCATCCATTCTGACTAAGAGTTAAGTTGCAACTACATGTTGTGACCCATATTGACTAGCCAGTCCCTTCCTACGCGAGTCAGCTGTAAGCCACGTTCCAGCATTTAAAATCTATGTATCCGTAGGTTATTCCTATTCTTATTATTATTTTTTTTAAACACACTGAGTGCAAACATCAGGTGACAAGTGGACCACACCATGCGTCTTCTAAGAGAACAAACACAGCAGCTGGTGGGTTGTGTGATCATCCAGCCTTCAGGTGAAGGGAACGTCTGTGATCAGGAGGTCATATGTTTCAAACATCTCAGAGTAGAAGTGCTGATCTAGGATCTGTCCATATAATGTTATTACTTATAAATCTAAAAAGGCACAACTGTTCCTCGAACAGCATTCCTGAAATATGAAATATGGTGAATATGGACCCAGCCTGCCTTCATCAACTCAGGTCCAAACCAATTTACACTGTGACCATACTTGTTGTGTCCTACCCTGGGGTCAGACGGGAGGGAAGGAGCCAAGAGCCAGCAGCATAACCTGATTACAGGCATGAGTGACATGGTGAGCTCCACGCCAGTTATCCTCCAAGTTAGCCTCCAGACCGCCATCAATTGTGATTCGTGTCCCCAGGCAGGGGTAGTGGCGACATAGTCCACTGATTGATGAGCCCCTAGGCAGATAGAGTGATCTATGGCTAGAGCTACTGGTGTCCCGTTATGAAGAGAACATGGCGGGGCACGTTCCAGTAGACATGCTGAAATGCATCTTATTGAGTAACTAACAATGAGAGAGACACACACACACAGAGAGACACACACACAGAGAGAGAGACAGAGACAGACAGAGACAGAGAGAGACAGAGACAGAGAGAGAGAGACAGAGACACACACACACACAGAGAGAGAGACACACACACACACACAGAGAGAGACACACACACAGAGAGAGAGAGAGAGAGACAGAGACACACACACAGAGAGAGAGACACACACACACACAGAGAGAGAGACAGAGACAGAGAGAGAGAGAGAGAGACAGAGAGAGAGAGACAGAGACACACACACAGAGAGAGAGAGACAGAGACACACACACAGAGAGAGAGAGACAGAGACACACACACAGAGAGAGAGAGACAGAGACACACACACAGAGAGAGAGAGACAGACAGAGACAGAGAGAGAAACACCCTTTCAGACTATCAGAAAAAGGAAACAATTTAGACAAGCTTTGACAAGACAGTCTGAGATCAAAAAAATCATGTCAATTAAATGCGATTAGAAATATATTTTTTGCAGTCTTTTTAGGAGACACCATCACCTTTTCTCAACAAACTACATGTTGCCACATCATCCTTTCTTCCATGGAATGGGTTAAAATGATATTGTCTGAATCAAGTACAATGTTGGCCCCAATTCCAATCATTATAAAGCTATTCCTGGATGAAACAAAACATGAAATGCACAAATCAAACAGTGACAAGTGCCAGATACAGAGGCTCAGGGACGTGCTTTAGGCAAGACAAAGGCATATAAATATATATATATACACACACACACAAAAACACGAGAGACACACACACACGAGACACGACAAGACAAACAAGAAACACACACACATACACGAGACACACACAAGACACACGAGACACACACAGACACACGAGACACATACGAGACAAACACACACAAGACACACACATACGAGACACACACACACACACACACAGCGTTTGAACTCACCTGCATTGTGGATGTTGTGGATCTGGGCTGGGGGCTGTGCGCCGTTGTTACCAAAGCCTCCGTTCTGCTCCAGCAGCTGCAGAGATTCATAGTCATCGTAAGCAGGCCTCAAACAGTCATCTGGCCTCAACAGACTCATGGGGCGACCAAGTACCAATAACAAACAGTTGACACGTGAAGAGAAGGACAAAAACAAGTCCCAAGAGAAGGCAGTCAGAGTCGTTGGATTCAGTCAGAACGTTAGTACATTTCCCCTGGACTAGAGTGTAGGTATCTCTGGGTGTGAGTCCTGCCAGTCTTGGCTGTGCCTCCTCTCCGGAGGCAGTAAGCTCCTTAACCCACAGAGAAACCCCCGCTTAAAACAGATCATCCCAGCCTAAATCTGCCTTCAGACACAGGGGAGCAGTTATGTCTAACCCTTACTACCGCCACGACTACCACTGCCACTACTACAACCACCGCCACTACTACCACCGCCACTACTACTACTACCGCCACTACTACTAACGCCGCCAGCACTACCACCGCCGCCAGCACTACCACCACTACTACTACCACCGCCACTACTACTACTACTACCGCCGCCACTACTACTACCACCACTACCGCCACTACTACTACCACTACCGCCACTACTACTACCACTACCGCCACTACTACTACTACTACCGCCGCCACTACTACTACTACTACCGCCGCCACTACTACTACTACTACTACTACCACTACCGCCACTACTACTACTACTACCGCCGCCACTACTACTACTACCGCCACTACTACTACCACTACCGCCACTACTACTACTACTACCGCCGCCACCACTACTACTACTACTACCACCGCCACTACTACTACTACTACCACCACCGCCACTACTACTACCACCACCGCCACTACTACTACTACTACCACCACCGCCACTACTACTACTACCACGCCGCCACTACTACTACTACCACCACCGCCACTACTACTACTACCACCGCCGCTACTACTACCGCCGCCACTACTACTACTACTACTACTACTACCACCACTACTACTACTACTACCGCCGCCACTACTACTACTACTACTACTACCGCCGCCACTACTACTACTACCACCGCCACTACTACTACTACCACCGCCACTACTACTACTACCACTGCCGCCACTACTACTACTACCACCGCCGCCGCTACTACTACTACCACCGCCACCTACTACTACTACTACTACCACCGCCACCACTACTACCACCGCCACTACTACTACTACTACCACCGCCACTACTACCACCGCCACTACTACTACTACCACCGCCACCGCTACTACCACCGCCACCGCTACTACTACTACCACCACCACCACCGCCACTACTACTACTACTACTACTACTACCACCGCCACTACTACTACTACCACCGCCACTACTACTACTACTACCACCGCCACTACTACTACCGCCACTACTACTACCACCGCCACTACTACTACTACTAACACCGCCACCGCTACTACCACCGCCACCGCTACTACTACCGCCACCGCCACTACTACTACCACCACCACCACCACTACTACTACTACCACCACCACCACTACTACTACTACCGCCACTACTACTACCACTACCGCCACTACTACTACCACTACCGCCACTACTACTACCACTACCGCCACTACTACTACTACTACCGCCGCCACCACTACTACTACTGCCGCCGCCGCCACCACCACCACTACTACTACTACTACTACTACTACTACTACTACTACTACTACTACTACTACTACTACTACTACTACTACTACTACTACTACTACTACTACTACCACCACCGCCACTACTACTACTACTACCACCACCGCCACTACTACTACTACCACCGCCGCTACTACTACCACGCCGCCACTACTACTACTACTACTACCACCACTACCGCCACACTACTACTACTACCGCCGCCACTACTACTACTACTGCCGCCGCCACTACACCTACTACTGCCGCCGCCACTACTACTACTACTGCCGCCGCCACTACTACTACTACCGCCGCCACTACTACTACTACCACTGCCGCCACTACTACTACTACCACTGCCGCCGCTACTACTACTACCACTGCCGCCGCTACTACTACTACCACCGCCGCCGCTACTACTACTACCACCGCCGCCGCTACTACTACTACTACCGCCGCCGCTACTACTACTACTACCACCGCCGCCGCTACTACTACTACTACCACCGCCGCCGCTACTACTACTACTACCACCGCCGCCGCTACTACTACCACCGCCACCACTACTACCACCGCCACTACTACCACCGCCACTACTACCACCGCCACTACTACCACCGCCACTACTACCACCGCCACTACTACCACCGCCACTACTACCACCGCCACTACTACTACTACCACCGCCACCGCTACTACCACCGCCACCGCTACTACTACTACCACCACCACCACTACCACCGCCACTACTACTATTACTACTACTACTACTACCACCGCTACTACTACTACCACCGCCACCGCTACTACCACCGCCACCGCTACCACTACTACCACCGCCACTACTACTACCACCGCCACCGCTACTACTACTACCACCGCCACCACTACTACTACTACCACCGCCACTACTACTACTACTACCACCGCCACTACTACTACTACTACCGCCACCACCACTACTACTACCACCACCACCACTACTACTACCACCACCACCACCACTACTACTACTACCACCGCCTACGGTTCCCACAACATGCCAAGTCCCACAGTAGGCCAAGTATAGGGTTCCCACAACATGCCAAGTCCCAAAGAAGGCCAAGTACACAGTTCCCACAACATGCCAAGTCCCACAGTAGGCCAAGTATACGGTTCCCACAACATGTCAAGTCCCACAGTAGGCCAAGTATAGGGTTCCCACAACATGCCAAGTCCCAAAGAAGGCCAAGTACACAGTTACCAAAACATGCCAAGTCCCACAGTAGGCCAAGTATAGGGTTCCCACAACATGCCAAGTCCCAAAGAAGGCCAAGTACACAGTTACCACAACATGCCAAGTCCCACAGTAGACCAAGTATACGGTTCCCACAACATGCCAAGTCCCACAGTAGGCCAAGTATACGGTTCCCACAACATGCCAAGTCCCACAGTAGGCCAAGTATATGGTTCCCACAACATGCCAAGTCCCACAGTAGGCCAAGTATACGGTTCCCACAACATACCAAGTCCCACAGTAGGCCAAGTATTGCTCTATCCCTGTCCCTCCTTCCCTTTTGTGTCTTTCTTTCTCCCTCTCCTTTGTATCGTTCTCTCTCCATCACGTGTCATCACATTCCATTAAGACTGAAACGCCTGTAGTGTGTGAATATGGCTGGGATGAGACACTCCTTTGTGACTGATGGTGGCGGGGGCAGGTGGAGGGGGCGGGTGGAGGGGTTTGAGGCAGAAGCAGGGAGGGGAGCAGGCACTCAATAGCTCTTCAGAGAGTTGGTGGCACTACTGGAGAACTGACTCCCTTTGTACCCCAAGAAATGACTTGTTTGCCGTAAAGGAGTCGGGGGGGGGGACTGGGCTACAAAGTCCCAATTCAATTCCTACATAGCCCTTGGTCCTAACTCATCAACGTTTGCAGATGTTTAAGACGGAAGCTTTAACAATACACTGGTTATACCAAACCT
The DNA here is from genome assembly GCF_045679555.1 of Salvelinus alpinus. NCBI lineage: Eukaryota > Metazoa > Chordata > Actinopteri > Salmoniformes > Salmonidae > Salvelinus > Salvelinus alpinus. Next base: position 95,760,634 of record NC_092090.1, read on the forward strand.
GGAGGGGTTAGGTCCGAGAACAAAGGGAGAGGGAATCTCTAAACCTCATAGTCACACAAGGAGGGAAAGGTGACCTGACCTATCGTGTGACCTTAAGCAGGGGGCATTACCCTGAGTATCCAACCAAGAATATATCCTCCTCCTCTCAGAACGGAAGATAGACACCCCACAACTACTCACCCCTCTCCACAGATACTCTGATACGGCTAAGGCTAGGACAATGCCCCTAACAGAGAAATAAGTAGGTCATTGTGTGAGCAACTAAACAGATATTTTTTTTTTTATTTTTTTTTTTTAAAACTGGCAACATGGGGTGTTTGGCTGACAACATTACGCATCCTGTGACGTTCATTTGGTATTTGGTAGTAATAGTCTATGTCAAGACCCCTCATGCAAAAGGCTCTAGAAAGGAGACATGGAGTTGGGTTGCAATGCTAGTAAGGTCAGACAAGCAGAAGGGGTTCAGAGGTCAAGGGTCAGGGGGTTGAAGGTCAGTCGGTTACCTCTGTGATGGGAGACTTGGGGTTGACATTGCGCGCCGCAGCGATCTCCTGCAGTTGGTTGACCAGCTCCGTGATGGACAGCCTCTCCTCTGGGTTGATCTTCAGCATGGATCCTGAGAAGAGGAATGCCCAAACAGATCCTCTTAGCACATTTTAAAGCCCTTTTTACATCAGCAGTTGTCACAAAAGGCTTAACAGATAACCAGCCTAAAACCCTAAGAGCAAGCAATGCAGTGGCAGAAGCACAGTGGCTAGAAAAAACTCTAGAAGGCCGGAACCTAGGAAGAAACCTAGAGAGGAACCAGGCTCCGAGGGGTGGCCAGAGGCAGGAACCCAGGAAGAAACATAGAGAGGAACCAGGCTCCAAGGGGTGGCCAGTCCTCTTCTGGCAGATCTCACGTCATAATCTCAAAGTCGGTCGACCATATTTTTTCAGTGTGCGTTTTGTTACTCGTCTTTTAAATACTAGTTGTTCCTGAAAACAGCAACTAGACCTAGATGGACTGCTGGGTTCATGGATTCTCTTATTTTTAATCAGATATTCAACTAATCATTTATTTTTACAACCACGGGCTGCATTTACTAAGACAACCACCCATTTCAGAGCCCTGATCTGATGAATGTACAGAGGTTCCTTACTGATGAGCTCGTGGTAAACAGTGTACTTGACGTCATTCTGGGGGATGGCATACTTCCCGTTGACTATCTGCAGCTTAGCGCCCTCCTCGAAGGGGTGCTGCTTAAAACACAACAAGTAGAGGATACAACCCAATGCCTGGAGAGAGAGAGAGACACACACACACACAAATGATTAACAGGCTATAGAGATGTGGTTTTAAAGGGACAATTTTAAAAACTCTAAAATAACACCCTATTCCCTTTATAGTGCACTACTTTTGACCAGGGCACAAAGGGCTCACCGTAGCAGGTGACATAGCAACCAATATAGCAGCAAACGAAACCACAAAAAAATAACAAATAGACAAGACTAAATAATGTTGCTGTGACAAGACTTACCCAGATGTCCTGCTTCTCGTTAATGGGGAAGTTGGAGTACAGGTCAATCATCTCTGGTGTCCTATAGGCCGGAGTAGTGTTTCTGGTGATCTGGGTACAGTGGAAGGTGACCAGAGAGGGTAACTTTATTTTACCGGTAGCTCACAGAACTAGAATGAGCAGAACGCCCCATTTAAGTCAATGATGTCATAATGGGTCGTCTGGTAGCCATTTTGAGTGCACCCATGAGTTTACCTATTCGAGGTTCCAAGTCCTAGTCGTTCTATTTCTAAGGTTAAGCTATCTTCCTCACATTCAAATACAGAAAACATTTAACCTTTTACTTTTCCCAGGAAATTGTGTGGATTAACAGCCTGTTTCCAAGAAAATCTTATGCATGACTGATTCTTCTAGCCAATAATTAGCTTTCTGTATCCATGCTAGTTTCCTGTAGGGCACCATTAAACTGGAGGAAAATAGACTGGCGTTACAGGGTTTGAGGAAAACCAGTGTGTTCTGATTTGATTAACCAACGTTGGTGCAGGAGCAAAGTAGAATTTTGTGTAATTATATCAATAAGGGATGGTTTTCCCAGACACTAATTAAGCCCAATTCTGGACTAAAAAGTATTTAAGGAAATGATCCATTGAAGTAGATTTATAGTCCAGGACTAGGCCTCCTCTCCCCTATGAGTCTTCAGCAGCGATAGTGGAAGGAGTACTAGAACACGGTCACAGACAGGGGTTTCCAAAATCACCTCATCCTCAACCATGGACCTCTTCTGGGCAGACCAGCCGTAGTCAGGATAGTGGGCTATTGTGGTGGAACTGCCAAAGTCACACAGCTTGATAGTGCCTTGGTGACTGATCAGCAAGTTCTCAATCTGGAGGAGGCAGACAAAAAAAGGATAGTGGATCATTATGCGATTGTAGTTTGTGTGTACATTTGTTTTTCTATATTCGGTCTGGGAATTTTGTTTGTTGTAAGGCGATGTCAGCACCATTTCACCAAATCAAATTCCTGTAAGACGTAAATGTATTTGGCGAATCAAGGTGATTCTGATAAACATCAATAAAGCAAGGACGAGAGGCAGCAACACCTTTATTTTCTAGGGCGCTTCAGAAGCAGGGTGATTTATTTTCTAGGGCGCTTCAGAAGCAGGGTGATTTATTTTCTAGGGCGTTTCAGAAGCAGGGCGATTTATTTTCTAGGGCGCTTCAGAAGCAGGGCGATTTATTTTCTAGGGCGCTTTAGAAGCAGGGCGATTTATTTTCTAGGGCGCTTCAGAAGCAGGGCGATTTATTTTCTAGGGCGCTTTAGAAGCAGGGCGATTTATTTTCTAGGGCGCTTCAGAAGCAGGGCGATTTATTTTCTAGGGCGCTTCAGAAGCAGGGCGATTTATTTTCTAGGGCGCTTCAGAAGCAGGGCGATTTATTTTCTAGGGCGCTTCAGAAGCAGGGCGATTTATTTTCTAGGGCGCTTCAGAAGCAGGGCGATTTATTTTCTAGGGCGCTTCAGAAGCAGGGCGATTTATTTTCTAGGGCGCTTCAGAAGCAGGGCGATTTATTTTCTAGGGCGCTTCAGAAGCAGGGCGATTTATTTTCTAGGGCGCTTCAGAAGCAGGGCGATTTATTTTCTAGGGCGCTTCAGAAGCAGGGCGATTTATTTTCTAGGGCGCTTCAGAAGCAGGGCGATTTATTTTCTAGGGCGCTTCAGAAGCAGGGCGATTTATTTTCTAGGGCGCTTCAGAAGCAGGGCGATTTATTTTCTAGGGCGCTTCAGAAGCAGGGCGATTTATTTTCTAGGGCGCTTTAGAAGGGCGATTTATTTTCTAGGGCGCTTTAGAAGCAGGGCGATTTATTTTCTAGGGCGCTTCAGAAGCAGGGCGATTTATTTTCTAGGGCGCTTTAGAAGCAGGGCGATTTATTTTCTAGGGCGCTTTAGAAGCAGGGCGATTTATTTTCTAGGGCGCTTTAGAAGCAGGGCGATTTATTTTCTAGGGCGCTTCAGAAGCAGGGCGATTTATTTTCTAGGGCGCTTTAGAAGCAGGGCGATTTATTTTCTAGGGCGCTTCAGAAGCAGGGCGATTTATTTTCTAGGGCGCTTCAGAAGCAGGGCGATTTATTTTCTAGGGCGCTTTAGAAGGGCGATTTATTTTCTAGGGCGCTTTAGAAGCAGGGCGATTTATTTTCTAGGGCGCTTCAGAAGCAGGGCGATTTATTTTCTAGGGCGCTTTAGAAGCAGGGTGATTCTCAGTCTCAAATCAAAGACTTGTGGCCTGCTGTTTGGCGGTAATCATGAAAATATTGCAGCGAGGCAACTCCGCTCCTTCAACATTTGTAGACCCATTCACAAAACGCATAGCCTCTGGTTTGACCTGGTTCTCAGTTTCCATTCCAAAAACACTTAAAACAATCCCTGAGTCCGCTAGAAAAAGTCAGGAAACAGAGCGTGATGGGTCAGGCGAGGGGTGGAGTGGTTCCAGAGAACACAGAGGCCTACATCAGCACTCTGTAGCTACAGCAAGCACATCACCAGGGTGTTTGGTCACTGATCTATTTTTTTTTATCTGACAAACAAGTGGCTGAAAGTGAAGTGTGGCAGTGGTAGAGCAGGGAGGGAGGGAAGTCTTACCGGAAGAGGAAGAGAATGGTTATGTCTAGATAGCATACAGATGGTGGCAGGTATAGTATGGTGTAGTATTGGCCATGGCAGGAGTTGAGAGGGGAAGTAGGGTGATGTTGCAGCAAAGATGCTGATCTTGGGTCAGTTATGCATTTCCCCCAGTAATGGTTAAGGTTAGGATTGGGAAAGGGACACTGATCCTAGAGCTGTACCTTGGGGAAATGATGAGGGCGAGTTGGGGCTTTGAACTGCTCACCTTAAGATCCCGGTGGATGATAGGAGGCTTCTGTTTGTGCATGTGCTGCACGGCGCGACACGACTGGTAGAAGATCTTAAGCACTGTGTCACATGACATGGGTCCCTTCTGCTCCACCCGCTTGATGAAGTCCACCAGTTGACCTGAGGGAGGCAGACAGGAAACAGGACGTGCCTTATCAGCAAAATGAAGAGTACTAGTCAAAGCAATTGCTAAATCATTGGCTAAACATTATGGGGCAGTTTCCCTGATACAGATTAAGTTTAGTCCTGGACAAAACATATCTTTCAATGAAGAATCTTAGTCTCTATTGAGAATGCATTTTAGTTCCGAACTAGGCTCAGTCTGTGCATGGGAAACCAGCCATAAAGGTATTGCTATATAGTAGAAGATTATAGCGCAGACATTTGCTTGATAACAACAGGCATATTCACAGAAGCATAAACTGCATTACAGACTTGTGAATATACCACTCCAAAATAGGCCTCTAGAAGATGTCGCTACATCCACATTACGTTCAAAGAAGAAGAGAAAACGTTAGGCTTCGATTTCAGCCCTTAGCGCTGCGCACCCCGAAACGAAAAACGTAGTGCGGACGTAGCTTAGGTGGGATTTAAATTCCACTTGAAGTACTCCAACAGCTTTGTGACTTCACTGTGTACCACAGAGGGGGCCCGGCCCAAAGCGATAAAGTGGAGTCTACAGTACCTTTACAGAGTTCTGTGAGAATGAGGAACTCAGCCTGGCCCGTGTCCGACTCCTCCTTGGCAATGGACGCTGCAGAGCTGAACTGCACCACGTTGGGGTGACCAGAGAGCTTTTTCTATACAACACTCAGGTCAAAGAAAAGGAACTGATTGTCTGTATATCAAACTGGGTTGTTTCTTAAGCCCAGTTTCCATTAGTGCTTTACATTAGATTTTTTTTGTTTTTTTAAATTTAACCTTTATTTAAACTAGGCAAGTAAGTTAAGAACTAATTCTTATTTTTTACAATGACTGCCTACCCCGGTCAAACCCGAACCCGGACGACGCTGGGCCAATTGTGCGCCGCCCTACGGGACTCCCAAACACAGCCGGTTGTGATACAGCCTGGAAAATCAGGGCCACATTCGACCCTAATGCCAATGGACATAAAGTTTTAGTGAATTAGGCTGTTTTAATAATGTTAGGGTCATGAATGTGGATGTACGAGGTGCCAAATCCCTATTGCCATTTGACTCCTACACCAGATTGTTTAAAGAAATGTGTCTACTTTATTCAGATTGGTCTATTTTATCAAAATGATTATTACGTCAGACAGACACATCAGGTGTTCCTTTGACTAAAGGATGTTGTCTAGGAGGAATGTTCAGTGTTTGACTTTCAATGAGCACAGACCACTCAAAAAGATACCATGATGCAGACCTCCTGGATGATTTCTTTGTTCTTCTCCTCCTCGTGGGACAGGAGCCTCTGTGTGCGCACACACACACACACACACACACACTTTACCATTTAACAAATACAGAACAATGTATGCGTCCCAAATGGCATGCTATTGGAGCTAGTCAAATGTAGTGCACTACATAAAGGAATAGGGCACTATTTGTGACGACTGTCTAAACTAACATACGTTAGCAAGGTGTGTGCAGAAAGGGATAATGTGTGTGAAGGAAATCAAAACGCTTACCTTGAGAGCATAGTCTTTACTGCTGCCTATGTCCTGGGCTTCATACACAAATGCAAAACCACCTGCAGAGGCAAAGACAACGAGGGATCAATGGCCCGGATGAGAGAGCCAGCACAACAACAGCTCGCTTCAGTGCTATTTCACATCCAGTGCTGATTTGTACTACCTGCCGTAGCGCCAATCAGGGCCTGTATTCATAAAGTGTCTTGGAGTAGCAGTGCTGATCTAGGATCAGGTCCCCCCCTGTCCATGTAATGTTACACATTATGGTATAAAATACCAAACTGACCCTAGGTCAGTACTCCCACTTTTAGATGCTTTATGAGTATGGGCGCTGGTGTTTTTAATGCGAATAACTTTCAATTAAAGAGACATTATATCTAATAGTGATTGCGGTCAAAAGTCAACATAAGGTTTCCTCAACCTATTGCACTTCACTACATTGTCATAACAGACAACAAAAAAATGCTTTAGAATTATCTCATTGAAACAGAGGTGGACTACTGAACACTAATCTGGAGACCACACCCATATCCCAGGGAGATTTTAGTCACTACTGTTGCTGCTAAATGATTGACATTGCAAGACGTTCCGTCACGTGTCAACAGAGCAGTTCCCTTTTTCACAGACAACGTTATTGCAACATCAGTTTTGCTGTAGTTTTCAAGAATAGACACAACACACTGTCTGATGACTTATTTGTAACAATTCTGTTCTAAGTTAACCTTCAAATGGAAAAAGGTGTGCTCTCTGCAGTCTGCTCAAACAAGACCATCACTGGGCTCTAATGTTTCTCAGGGCAAATCTGCACATTCCAACATTGTGCCTGCATTTGGGGAGTATTAGAATTGTGTACAAAGACATTTTTCTCATTATTTGTTGTACTTGCTAAACACCTAACATGTAAGATAGCTCTGTGTGCACTGGGAAGGTATCTGAAGTGAATACTAATTCACTATTCATTTTGCATACGCCCTTCAAGTCAATGAGGATTCGCTCCAATTCCTTAACAACAAAACAGAGGCCGCTGAAATTAGACACCAGTCTGTTCTCTGTGAAACATGAAACACTGAAGGCAGGGCCTCCTCACTATTTATTGGACAAGAATGTAAAGGTGCCCTGTTTCTGGCACAACGCCATTAACATTCCATGCCTGAGGTATGTTACGGCCCTGGTATCTCAGTAATCAAATAAAGCCCTGTTAAAACGCCAACACTCTCCTGCTTCCACAAACCAGTGTGTAGGCCCTATCTGCAACAGCAAACCTGTTAGCCAGGACAGAGGGACAAAGGTTGGAGGAGGGCTGTAGAGTGGAGACACTCCCAACTCAGATGTCAAAGGCTAGTGTAATAAGGTATAGAGAGAGAGAAAGAGCAAGAGAGAGAAAAGGAAAGAGAAAGAGAGAGCGAGAGAGAGAGCGTTTGTGTTAGACATGCTGCAAATAGTTGTTAGTGTGCCCCTCTTTGGGCCCTGGTCTATAGAGCATGTTTACAAAGGGCCGGGAGACACCAGCATCTTTACTAGGGCCGGGACGATAACAGAATCTTTACTAGGGCCGGGACAACACCAGCATCTTTACTAGGGCCGGGGCGATAACAGCATCTTTACTAGGGCCGGGAGACACCAGCATCTTTACTAGGGCCGGGGCGATAACAGCATCTTTACTAGGGCCGGGAGACACCAGCATCTTTACTAGGGCCGGGAGACACCAGCATCTTTACTTGGGCCGGGACGATACCAGTATCCTTACTTGGGCCGGGACGACACCAGTATCCTTACTTGGGCCGGGACGACAGCAGCATCTTTACTTGGGCCATGACGATACAAGAATCTTTACTTGGGCCGGAACGATACCAGAATCACAATATCAATTTCATGGTAAAAATGAAAACACGAAGCAGACCAAACTCTTTGGTCCTTTAAAAACCTGCTGTATGTAAAAATATTGTGTGCTATAGCTTGGGAAATAAATACATGTGAATCGAAATGACAAGATAATGATGTTTGGTCACAATATTAGAGCTGTTTTCCTAAAGAAGTTAGTGTTTGACATTAATGCTTGTCCGGGAAAACGCATTTTTTAATTAACGAAATTGGTGCTAATGTTGTGTTTTTGAGCTAGCACCCAATAGACTCCAATTCGCTCCTTGTCCAAGAATTACCCAGAATACAGTGAGCAGGCAATTGACATAGCAAAGTGAAAGTTTTAAATCTCCTCAAAAGTATAAAGTGCATTCGGAAAGTATTCAGACCCCTTGATTTTTTCCACATTCTCTTGCGTTACAGCCTTATTCTAAAATTGATTGAATGTATATTTTCTTTATCAATCTACACACAATGACAAATCGAAAAGTATTTTTTGTTGCAAATTTAAAATAAAAAAAACAGACATACCTTATTTACATAAGTATTCAAAACCTTTGCTATGACTCTAAATTGAGCTCAGGGGCATCTGGTTTCCATTGATCACCCTTGAGATGTTTCTACAACTTGAGTCGGGGTCCACCTGTCGTAAACTCAATTGATTGGAAAGGTAGACACCTGTCTATATAAGGTCCCACGGTTGACAGTGCATGTCAGAGCAAAAACCAAGCCATGAGGTCGAAGGAATAGTCCGTAGAGCTCCAAGGCAGGATTGTATCGAGAAACAGATCAACAAATGTCTGCAGCATTGAAGGTCCCCAAGAACACAGTGGCCTCCATCATTATTAAATGGAAGAAGTTATGACCCACCAAGACTAATCCTAGAGCTGGCCACCCCGCTAAACTGAGCAATCGGGGGACAAGGGCCTGGGTCAGGGAGGTGACCAAGAACCCGATGGTCACTCTGACAGAGCTCTAGAGTTCCTCTGTGGAGATGGAAGAACCTTCCAGAAGAACATCTCTGCAGCACTCCACCAATCAGGCCTTTATGGTTGAGAGGCCAGACGGAACACATTTCCCAGTAAAAGGCACATGACAGTCTGCTTGGAGTTTGCCAAAAGGCACCAAAAGACTCTCAGACCATGAGAAACAAGATTCTCTGGTCTGATGAAACCATGATTGAACACTTTGGCCTGAATGCCAAGCATCACGTCTGGAGATAACCTGGCACCATCCCTATGGTGAAGCATGGTGGTGGCAGCATCATGCCGTGGGGATGTTTTTCAGCGGCAGGGACTGGGAGACTAGTTAGGATCGAGGCAATGATGAACGGAGTGAAGTACAGAGAGATCCTTGATGAAAACCTGCCACAGAGCGCTCAGGTTCACCTTCCAACAGGACAACGATCCTAAGCACACAGCCAAGACAACGCAGGAGTGGCTTTGGGACAAGTCTCTGAATGTCCTTGAGTGGCCCAGCCAGAGCCCAGACTTGAACACAATCAAACATCTCTGGAGAGACCTGAAAATAGCTGTGCAGCGACAATCCCCATCCAACTTCACTGAGCTTGAGAAGAATGGGAGAAACTCCACAAATACAGGTGTGCTAAGCTTGCAGCTTCATACACAAGAAGACGCAAGGCTGTGAACGCTGCCAAAGGTGCTTCAACAAAGTACTGAGTAAAGGGTCTGAATACTTATGTAAATGTAATTTGAGATTTTTTTAATTATTTGTAATAAATTTGCAAAAAATTCAAAAAACCTGTTTTTGCCTTGTCATTATGGGGTATTGTGTGTAGATTGAGGGGGGGGAAACTATTTAATTCATTTTAGAATAAGGCTGTAACGTAACAAACTGTGGAAAAAAGTCAAGGGGTTTGAATACTTTCTGAAAGCACTGTATCTGCCGTTGCGAATGCCAGACTCCACTGAGGCACATCGATCTGCAGGTTGAACATGGTGAGACTGTAGACTCCTAAATTGACAGCTGTAAAATCGCCTAAAAAAAACTGTACTAACTACCTACTTCACATGCTGATATTGTCTTTGTTATTATTGTGTGTAGCTATGTTTGATTGCTAGCTAACTAACTAGCCAGCCCACAGAGAGAGCATTGGAGTTTGTAGTCGAGCTGCGACAGCAAAATGAAACATTTGTTCACAAAAACTATTCTTCTCACACAGTGTTATTTAACACTGCAAATTAAAGAAACAAGTGGTTTTGGGTGGATTTTTCTTTTAATTTCTAACGGATATTTTAATCTCTGTCGCATGTAACCCCTTGTGCGTGCGGGGCTCTTTTGATAGTTTTTTTCCTGCTAATTGCATTTTGGAACATTCACCCTACAGCCATGTGCGCATTTGTTGAGCTTATAATATGAATAAATAAAACATTTCCGATTTTTTATTAATGTGCAGTGTTTGTATGAATTTTGGAACTGTCGTCCCAGAGTCTGTTTTGAACCGGAGGAAATTATTTAATAAAGAAAAGTATTTGGTTGTAATGTTGCAATATTTTATAGGCTACCAAGGGAGGCCAACCATCCTCCAGGAGAGCCTTAAAGGGGCAGTGCGAGGCTTGAATATGCAAAGAAGCCAATAGGCGGAGTGTAGACTACATTTTTGTCTGATTCTCTATGGTAAATAAGATAGTAATGCATTTTTGTCGTGGTTCCTTTGCATAATACAATGATGTAAAAATTTGTTACAAGTGACTTGAGCTTTTGAACAAGTAAAAACTATCTGTACTACTTGTCCTAAGGACATTGATGACAGCTAGGCGACAAGGCAATGTAGCCTATGGCAATGTAAAGGTCCTAATTAAAATCGGGACCGAATCAGAGAGGTGCGGAGATCCTGCAATCATTTCAAAGTCAGTCTTAAAACAATCCTTTGTCGTCAACTATCTTTAATGTTTTATCAAGGAAAGGAAGTGTCTCAGATGAGAACACAGTGCTCCTGTTTAGTTCATTGTAAATTCTGAAAGTCTTCGTCATCAGGCCTTTGTGCGGGCATTTCTATTCCTTTCATGACTGTTTTTGTACCTTGCCTTGCATCTAAAATTGTTGGATGTCCATACACTCCTTTTAAAAACTGACAACATTACAATAAACCTGATCACAAGAACAACTCTTTTTCCTTAATAAGGAAATATGAAACATCACTTGAGAGTGAAACGAGAAAGTGTTTGATTAAAGGGAAATTGGTTTTCCATTTTGATGGCATGAAGCACTACTAGGTCTCGGAGTCTTCTCTGTAAACTTCCACATGAACAATACTGCACTACTTTACGTTGAAGATTCTCAGAAGAGGTAATACAACCAACGGGAACCTAAGCACTTTCTCTTTTCCTGCTCCATCTCTCCCCAGATTCCTCAAAATGTCAGCTGTCTGTGTCAAGGGTAAGCAAGAACCTGTCCCACGCAGGTTATGTGTACTGAGGGCAGAAAACAGTAAGTAGGTACTAGGTAGTTCGATTGTACACAAACAGTCTATATAGATATTATCCATGACACATTTCTAAAGTTACATGGACAGCACAGCTAAAGTACCAGTATTTATAATAACAACACTTGCTACGGTATATCATCATGTAATTTGTTGTCACCTGCCTATCATTGTTAATAAAGCCGTCTTAACAGTTGGCCGTAAATAAAAAGATAAAATACTATAATATCTAGTATGTCTTGTTAAAATCATATTCTAGCTAGCTGATAAAGGATGCTAACAATAAACCAGATAGCTAGCTAGCTAAAGTCAGCTAGCCAACCAGTATGGCTAGCTTGCTAGCTAGTTAACGTTAGCTAACATTAGCAAGCCTAGTGTCATGTAAATAAGACGTTTGCAGATTATCAACCTTGACACATAACTCACCTTCAGCTATAACCCTTTTGATTCTCAGTTTCATGTCACCAAGCTCCACAATTTGCCCAACAAAATCATTTTGGTCTCGACTTGCGCCTCCAGTGCCACCGGGCCCTGCCAGGAAATCAAGTGCCGACTGGAAGAGGGACATTTTGTCCTGCGTCCCCGGTGTAGCTCAGCGAGCTCTTTCCAGGCCTTACAGAGATAATATGCTGTAGGCAAAGATTTTTTTTAAATCAATCAGTGATGTCGTTAAGTTAATTATGAACGTTGGTGTCTAGTTATTTGATTCCTTCGCTACACAAAATTTATCGTCCTACTCATCTAGAGTGGCCATCACTGCACTTCCGTGAGGTGGTGACGCTCATCGTGACGTCACAAACATTCTTCTTCTATGGTATAATGGAGGTCCGCAAATTAAAGTTTAAGGTGCATGCCGCCACCTACTGTGCTGGAGTGTGCGTTCAATAACGGTTTTCCTAATTCTGTACTAATAAGAAAAATAAATAAACGAATAAATCCCTACTAACAAACCCTCACCAAAACCCTTCCAACCCCCTAGTAGAAGCACCAGTGCTTGGGCTCCCGAGTGACACAGTGGTCTAAGGCACTGCATCTCAGTGCTAGAGGTGTCACTACAGACCCTGGTTCAATTCCAGGCTGTATCACAACAGGCCGTGATTGGGAGTCCCATAGGGCGGCACACAATTGGCCCGGTGTTGTCAGGGTTAGGGTTTGGCCATCATTGTAAATAATAATGTGTTCTTGACTGACTTACCTAGTTAAATAAAGGTTCAATTAATTTGTAAAAAATCTGACAGTATGTCCACTTACTAAGGGAGCAGCCATGGTAGCTCCATCCGTCCGCCTAGTAGTTCCACCAATTTGTTTTACAGCCTCTGTGTAAAAGCTGTCCAGCGAAGACAAGAATACTGGTCTCGACACCAGTGTAACAGATATGATTGTCGATCGTAACTCTCTTACGTTGTGTTTTTAAAGGACTGTCCAGCCAGCGATCCCAGTTGATCTGTAGTTTATTCTTACAAAAATAGTACAAAATACTATAAATGTAAGTACCTGACGATAGACACAAGCAAGAACATCAGATGTGCAGGACAACAGTGTGTTAATGGCTGTAAATTCGTAATTTGTTTGTTAGCATGTAAATAACTGAATTAGCAGGGAGCTCCAACATAGGATTTTGCCTGTGCTTTGCTGGATTCCGTTTCTTTTTATCCCAAAAAACGACCTAGTCCTTGCCGATGACAAGCATACCCATAACATGATGGCGCCACCGCCATGCTTGAAAATATGAAGAGTGGTACTCAGTGACGTGTTGTGTTATATTTGCCCCAAGCATAACTCTTTGCATTTATTTTTAACAGCTGACCATGCGAACACAAGAACACTGGTCTCGACACCAGTGGAACAGATGGGATCATACTTGGCTGTAGATTTGTGATTCGTCTGTTAGCAGGGAAATAACTGTGAATTAGCAGGGAACTAATGGGACCATTACAATTAGAGCATGCTAGCTAACTCACTCTTACAGCAATAACATCCTATTAGAGCATGGCTAGCCAACTCACTCTTTTTTTAACCTTTATTTTAACTAGGCAAGTCAGTTAAGAACAAATTCTTATTTTCAATGACGGCCGAGGAACAGTGGGTTCAATGACGGCCGAGGAACAACTGCCTTGTTCAGGGGCAGAACGACAGATTCTCTTACAGCAATAACATCATATTAGCGCATGCTAGCTAACTCATCTCTTACAGCAATAACATCCAAAAGCACATCCCAGGAAGCTCCCAATATCTAACAGGTACAGTACACACACACATACATATGTATATACAGTTGAAGTCGGAAGTTTACATACACCTTAGCAAAATACATTTAAACTCCATTTTACACCATTCCTGACATTCAATCCTCGTAAAAATTCCCTGTCTTAGGTCAGTTAGGATCACCACTTTATTTTAAGAATGTGAAATGTCAGAATAATAGTAGAGAGAAATATTTATTATTTCTTTCATCACATTCCCAGTGGGTCAGAAGTTTACATACACTCAATTAGTATTTGGTAGCATTGCCTTTAAATTGTTTAACTTGGGTAAAACGTTTCAGGTAGCCTTCCACAAGCTTCCCTCAATCAGTTGGGTGAATTTGGGCCGATTCCTCCTAACAGTGCTGGTGTAACCGAGTCAGGTTTGTAGGCCTCCTTGCTCGCACACATTTGTTCAGTTCTGCCCACAAGTTTTCTACAGGATTGAGGTCAGGGCTTTGTGATGCCACTCCAATACCTTGACTTTGTTGTCCTTAAGCCATTGCCACAACTATGGAAGTATGATTGGGGTCATTGTCCATTTGGAAGACCCAAGCTTTAACTTCCTGACTGATGTCTTGAGATGTTGCGTCAATATATCCACATAATTTTCCTACCTCATGATGCAATCTATTTTGTAAAGTGCATCAGTCCCTCCTGCAGCAAAGCACCCCCAAAACATGATGCTGCCACCCCCATGCTTCACGGTTGGGATGGTGTTCTTCGGCTTGCAAGCATCCCCTTTTTTCCTCAAAACATAACGATGGTCATTATGGCCAAACAGTTCTATTTTTGTTTCATCAGACCAGAGGACATTTTTCCAAAAAGTACAATCTTTGTCCCCATGTGCAGTTGCAAACCGTAGTCTGGCTTTATATGGCGGTTTTGGAGCAATGGCTTCTTCCTTGCTGAGCGGCCTTTCAGGTAATGTCGATATAGGACTCGTTTTACTGTGAATACAGATACTTTTGTACCTGTTTCCTCCATTATCTTCACATGGTCCTTTGCTGTTGTTCTGGGATTGATTTGCACTTTCACATCAAAGTACATTCAACTCTAGGAGACAGAATGAGCGGTATGGTGGCTGCGTGGTCCCATGGTGTTTATACTTGCGTACTATTGTTTGTACAGATGAACATGGTACCTTCAGGCGTTTGGAAATTGTTCCCAAGGATGAACCAGACTTGTGGAGGTCTACAAAAACATTTTCTGAGGTCTTGGCTGATTTCATTTTGATTTTCCCATGATGTCAAGCAAAGAGGCATTAAGTTTGAAGGTAGGCCTTGAAATACATCCACAGGTACACCTCCAATTGACTCAAATGATTTCAATTAGACTATCAGAAGCTTCTAAAGCCATGACATCATTTTCTGGAATTTTCCAAGCTGTTTAAAGGCACAGTCAACTTAGTGTTTGTAAACTTCTGACCCACTGGAATTGTGATACAGCGAATTATAAGTGAAATAATCTGTCTGTAAACAATTGTTGGAAAAATGCCTTGTCATGCACAAAGTAGATGTCCTAACCGACTTGCCAAAACTATAGTTTGTTAACAATAAATTTGTGGAGTGGTTGAAAAATGAGTTTTTATGACTCCAACCTAAGTGTATGTAAAAATTCACCCAACTGATTGTGGGAAGCTTGTGGAAGGTTACCCGAAACGCTTGACCCAAGTTAAACAATTTAAAGGCAACACTACCAAATACTAATTGAGTGTATGTAATCTTCTGACCCACTGGGAATGGGATGAAGGAATTACATCTGAAATAAATCATTCTCTCTACAATTATTCTGACATTTCACATTCTTAAAATAAAGTGGTGATACTAACTGACCTAAGACAGGGAATTTTTACTAGGATTAAATGTCAGGAATTGTTTAAAACTGAGTTTAAGTGTATTTGGGTAAGGTGTATGTAAACTTTCGACTTCCACTGTATGTACATGAAGGCAGGGTAAATCTAGCAATTTCACAACAAATGCCTAATACACACAAATCTAAGTAAAGGAATGGAATTACGAATATACAAATGTATGGGTGTGGCCCGTCAGGAAGTCCAGGATCCAGTTGAAGAGGGAGGGGTTCAGTCTCAGGGTCCCTAGCTTGCAGTGGTGTAAAGTAATTAAGTAAAAAAAATACTTGAAAGTACTACTTAAGTCGTTTTTTGGGGTATCTGTACTTTACTATTTATATTTGTGACTTTTATATTTGTGACTTTTACTTTTACTTCACTACATGAAAATGATGAAATTTTTACTTCACCCTGACACACAAAATGACTCCAGCAAAGTTTTGAATGCTTAGCATTCATTTTGAATGCTTAGCAGGACAGGAAAATATTCTAATTCACACACTTATCAAGGGAACATCCCTGGTCATCCCTACTGCCTCTGATCTGGCGGACTCACTAAACACATGCTTCGTTTGTAAGTGATGTCTGAGTGTTGGAGTGTACCCCTGGCTATCCGTAAATTAAATAAACAAGAAAATGGTGCCTTCTGGTTTGCTTAAAATAGGGAATTTTAAAATATTTTAAATTTACTTTTGATACTTAAGTATATATAAAACCAAATACTTTTACACTTCTACTCATTTAGAATTTTACTGGGTGACTTTCACTTTTACTTTAGTCATTTTCTATTAAGGTATCGTTACTTTTACTCAAGTATGACAATTGAGTACTTTTTCCACCACTGCTAGCTTGGTGATGAGCTTGGAGTGGGCTATGGTGTTGAACGCTGAGCTGGAGTCTATGAACAGCATTCTCACATAGCATATTTCCCCTTTGTTCAGGTGGGTGGGGCAGTGTTAAGTGGAATTGAGATTGCGTCATCTGTGGTCTGTTGTGGAGGTATGCAAAGCTGTCATCACGTCAAAGGGTGGCTACTTTTAAGTATCTAAAAAAAATTAATATATTTTGATTTGTTTAACATTATTTTGGTTACTACATGATTCCATATGTGTTATTTGATAGTTGTGATGGCTTCACTATTATTCTACAATGTAGAAAATAGTACAAATAAAGAAAAACCCTGGAATGAGTAGGTGTGTCCAAACTATTGACTGGTACTGTATATATACATTTATATTTCAGAATCTGGTCCGGAAGCTAATTTCCTGCAATTATATCCATTTTGCTATGGGGTTTTGTACTGTGTATTTAAATAGTGTATTCTCGACATAGCTCATTCTAATATGTCTACTACTGTACAGTTAGTTACACTGTGTATACACACCACATATTCATTTATATACTTGATTCTTGACATAGCTCACTCTAATATATCTACTGCTGTACATATCATTCTTAGTATATCTTGTGTAAACAGTACACACTGAGTGTACACAATATTATTGAGTTGCACCACCCTCTTTTTGCCCTCTGAACAGTCGCAATTCATCAGGGTATGTACTCTACAAGGTGTCGAAAGCTTTCCACAGGGATGCTGGCCCATGTTGACTCCAATGCTTCTCACAGTTGTGTCAAGTTGGCTGGATGTCCTTTGGGTGGTGGACCATTCTTGATACACATGGGAAACTGTTGAGCGTGAAAAATCCAGCAGCTTTGAAGTTCTTAACACAAACCGGTGTGCCTAGAACCTACAACCATACCCTGTTCAAATGCAGTTAAATCTTTTGTCTTGCCCATTCACCCTCTGAATTGCACACATACACAATTCATATCTCAGTTGTCTCAAGGTTTAAAAATCCTTCTTTAACCTGTCTCCTCCCCTTCATATATACTGATTGAAGTGGATTTAATTAACAAGCGACATCAATAAGGGATCATAGACTGACCAGGTGAAAGCTATGTCATGGAAAGAGCAGGTGTTCTTAATGTTTTGTACACTCAGAGTTCATACAGATAGCGTTTGGATTACTGTTGCAGTGCGATTTGAGTTGTTAATGGGATCATTTTTGTAATTTTAACTCTTTTTCTCCCCAATTCCTTGATGTCCAATTACGATCTTGTATCACCGCTGCAACTCCGGAGAAGCAAAGGTCGAGTCACACGTCCTCTGAAACATGACCCGCCAAACCGCGCTTCTTAACACCTGCTCGCTTAACCCGAGCCAGTTGTGACACAGGCTGTAGTGACGGTAGACTGCTGGGAGGCCCCTTTCTTGTTATTTTTTTTAAATTATTTGTGTACTTGCTTTACATGTTACTGCATTTTTAGGCGCTAGTAACATAAGCATCTCGCTGCACCCGCTATAACATCAGCTAAACTGTATGTGACAATTAACTTAGATTTGAAAGGAAAGAGAATCCGACCTAGGACTCTGACACCCTCTCCCTAGCTCTACAACTTGCCCCCCAAACTTGCCCCAACAGGATTGCGCCCCTTAAGTCACCTGATCATTTAGAAGTGAACTTTGATTCATTGCTAGTCCAATATGACCTTCCGTTGGCTTACTGCATTTGTGAAGCATATTGGGATGTTCCAGTGCATTCTTATCCTGTCGTGTCCATCATCCTGGCTGTCTGCCCTGGAATTGCCATGTTGGCTTGGTAATAGTTATGGTGTATGGAGAGGATGGAACCACGTATAACAAGCGCACAAAGCAGGTGTTCACTACAAGGAACCAACACAACCTGACACTCATTGACTAGAAATGCCAATGTGAATGTCATTCTGAATCTCCCATAAATGTCCTTGAGAGGCCCACTCCACCATTAGCCATCCCCTAAGGCAGTTACTAGACCATGGAATTGGACTGCCACATGACTGGTACTCAGACTAGATTACAATAGCTACAACATTTAAAAAAAAATACAAATAAATGTTACTGTATGTATTTTTGTCAGGTAGGACCATACAGCACTAAATGAGAGTTTGTAAACTAAAGTTAACATTCATCAAAAATATGAATAGTTGATAGTTCCTCCTTTTGTATCTGTGTTTGCAGGTCTATATTTCCAAAACGCTTTAATATATCCTAATGTTTGTTTCTTTATGTAGGGGAAATACTTTTAGCAACATAAGAGCTTGCAATATTGGGTTACATCATCTTACGTGGGCCTTGCCACGCCACTAGTTTAATTGCACAAATCACACAAAATGAGAGCACGGACTTTTATTTGGTAGTAGACTATTAGAAAGCTATTTTGTCAAAGTTGCTCCTCCCTCTGTGTCAGGTGACCTCAGTTCGCCTGGTAACAGAGAAAGCGTCGCTAGGAAGTGAATAGTGCGATGAGTTCGCGGCAAAAAAATAGCTTTTTTGAGGCAATCTACGGCGAAAGTTTACGAATACCGGAACGGGAGTACAGTTTATCTGTGAGAAGAAGGGAGTAACGTTGTCTAATTTATCACAATTATGCGTCGTCGCGTGCTAGCTAGCTCATTCACATCTCGTGGCATGAGAGATAAAACAAGATTAAGTTAGCAAGCTAGCTAGCCAGCAGCTAGCTAGCTTAGTAGTCATAGTCAATTACGCACCCCATCTGGCCAGGTAAGCAACAATCGATCTGGCTTGCCACCACCTGTTTTAGCTCGACAAGTCACTGTAAAAAAAAGATTTGATCTGTTTACCATTGAAAGTACCGTTAACCTGGTATGTGTGTCCGCATAACACTGCTACAGCTATGGAAGTAGTGTCGTCGTCGGTTGGGTTAATGCGATGTGGCAGTAATCATAATAGGATTTCACCCTCCTTCCTGAATAAAGCTTCCTTTCTGTCTGTCGCCCGGTTTATTTATTTAGCTCATGGAGTGTTTACATCATCACACAGTTGAATAGGTAGACTACTGTAATGGTGTCAAGTGACATAGTGGGCGCACGTTGCATTAATCTGTGTATTGGGTTGATATTTCAGCAGAAGGTGGTTGACAGTTGAAGAATAACACTACCCTAATCTGCTCATATGGGTTGGGGACCTGGGTGGTAGCCCTGCTTGCTTCCACAGCCAGGTTGTTCTGACACAAACATGGGGAAACTTCAGAGCAAGTTCCGACGGTCGCGCTCTGAACTGTACAGGTAAGACAGCCAGCAACACAGGCTGAGTGACCCCATACCTAAACCTGTTTAAGACAGACTCCAGATGTTTTATTGATCAGATGATCTGTGCGGTGCTTGGTTCAGATTGTAACAATCCCATAACATACGTCAAATAGGCCTAATAGATAATTGAAGGCTATTCTTGAGGTGCAATTGTACTGTGCCTCTGCAGGGCGACCAAAGGTAATGGCGAGGATGCTGCTGTCAGTCAAGTGATACAGTATGAACCCGCCCACCGTGATGCCGTCAACTGTGTCACCAACCTGACCTCAGACCTTTGTGTGTCTGGGGGAGGTGACATGGTGAGTAAATTGACTAGGTTTTATGCACGTGATTTACGAGTGACAATATAGTACAGGAAACTGACTGCTAATCTGTCTGATCTCTCCCCAGGCAGTGGTTGTGTATGACTGGAGAGGAGGGAAGTTATGTCAGTCATTCCAGGGTCACAACAGAGAGGTTACCAAGGTAAACAGCCAGTGCACTCTGAGGTAGTTGAAGAAAGAGGGTGCAATGTGGCTGTGGATATTGAATGGATGCTTGCTGTTGTTTTATTGGTGTGTTGTAGTCTTTAGAATAGATATCAATTGTGGTGCTGGGAGTAACAGAGTAGAAAAATACATCTCCCACACACACGATTTTACCTCTGCACATTTGTTGTTGTCAACGTTTCGCTACAATACCTTTTTTTTTGTGTGTGTTTGTAGATATTCTGTATCTAATTATTGAGTCTCCTCTCTCTCTCCCAGGTGGAGTGTTTTCCTGGCAGCACCTGGATCTTCAGTGCGTCTCGAGACAAGACTGTTATGATGTGGGACCTCAACCAGGGGGACGAGCCCATCCAGGAGTTCTGTGGCCATGAGCTGGTGGTCAACGGGCTGGCCGTCAGTCCAGGTAGAAACAGGGTGAAGTTTCCCCTAGGTGCAGATCTAGGATCAGATTTCCCTCCTCCCCCAATCTTAACCTTTAACTATTAGTGGGGAAAATTCAAGATCAGCGTCTAGGGACAACTTCCACCTTCACCCCTCAAACACTTGCATTAACACCTTATCAAACACCATAATAAATACCTGTGTGTGTAAACCATACTTGTATTTTCGGTAGATGGGTCGAGGCTGTGCACTGGTTCCCGTGACAACTCCATGTGCCTCTGGGACATTGAGTCTGGCGAGCGTGTGCATAAGAACACAGTCTCCAGAAACCTGGTAAGTGACTCCTCCATCCCTTGATTTGAGGGTACTATAAAAAGGGTTTATAAAGGTAGGATGATATCTCATACCCTGTGTCCGAATTATCATACTTCATACTATTTACTAGTCATTAACAGTACTGCATACTATTTAGAAACACGGTTTAGTAAAAAGTTATACTAGTACAAATGATGAACATACTACAGCTCATCCATACTGAGGAAGTGGCGTCTGTTGCACCGTCATAATGGAAAGGCAATTTAATTCATGAATATGTTAAAGTGAAAGTAAAGTAAAGTGAAATCACAAAGTTTGGTGATGCGTTTTGTGCAAACTATGCAATCTCACTTTTTACTTTGTACTGAAAGTGCTCTATCTTAAATGTTACTGCTGACATGCAACATTTTTAGGGTCATATCAACAGTGGACTAATAAACTATATGTATATATATTTATTTATTTGTTTTGAAGTAAAATATCCCTTTAAGGAATTCACACTATATGAAAAGGGGAAATGAGTATGACATCCTGGCATTTAAAGCATACAAAATGTAGATCAATCTTGCACACTACTAAACGTTATATTATTACATACACAAAAAAGTATTGTAAATATTATTCCGTATGATCATTCGTATAGAGCCTGACTCTTTTTCAGGTTACTCATGTGTGCTGGGTACCTGAGAGCAGCTCCATCGTTCAGACATCCGAGGATAAAACCATCAGGTAAGTTGTTATAGCCTGGTCCCAGATCTGTCGCTGCTTTTGCCTACTTCATTGTCAAGCCAAACATGTTTTGAATACCAATTCCATAAGGAGTTTGCAAGAGAGCAGTAACAGACTGGCCCCCAGGCTATAGGACGACAGACTGGCCCCCAGGCTATAGGACGACAGACTGGCCCCCAGACTATAGGACGACAGACTGGCCCCCAGACTATAGGACGACAGACTGGCCCCCAGGCTATAGGACGACAGACTGGCCCCCAGGCTATAGGACGACAGACTGGCCCCCAGGCTATAGGACGACAGACTGGCCCCCAGACTATAGGACGACAGACTGGCCCCCAGGCTATAGGACGACAGACTGGCCCCCAGGCTATATGCTGTTGGTAGTCCCTCAGGGTATGATCACTAACAGTGTTACTGTGTGTAATGCAGTCAGGAGGCTAGTGGGAGGAGCTATGAGGACGAGCTCATTGTATAGGCTGGAATGGAATGAATGTTCCATATGTTTAATGTGTTCGATACCATTCCATTTAATCCATTCCAGCCATTACAATAAGCCTGTCCTCCTATAGCTCCTCCCACCAGCCTCTGAATGCAGTGCTCCAGGTTGATATATGCATTTTGAATGTGCAGGGTGTGGGACAGTCGTACCTGGCAGGTCACTAACACGTTCCCAGCCAAGCAATACATCCAGACACACTGTGACATCAGCGCCAACGGTAACCACCTCCTGTCCAGCAGCAATGGCTTCGGAGGCCAAGGCTGTGAGGCTACGGTGAGACCCCTTCAACCCTCTCTGGGTTTTCAATTCTCTACCCTTTTCCAGAACTGTGCACTTGTTCACTCCCCCCCAATGAACGGCATTGGTTTGGTGCAAGAATGACTGAAGTGAGTTTCTACCATGTTGCTCACACCTGTCCATCCCTTTTAAATTGATGAGGGGGAAGTGTACGAGTTTACACTCCTGTAGAAGGGTAGAGAATTGAAATGAAGCCTGTCCCTACGAAGTTTTGTTACTGTGTGAATCCCACACCCACATCACTCATGTGTTTTCTGTGTGTGTTTGTAGCTTTGGGACCTCAGGCAGCCTGGCTGTAAGGTGGTGGAGTACCGGGGCCACCGTGAGACCACCGCTTGCTGTGTGTTCCTGCCCTCCAGCCCCGGGGGCCCTGCGCTCGTAGCGTCCTCCTCTCATGACTGCTCAGTCAAAATCTGGGATCAAAACACTGCAGGTAACACTGCCCTACACTACGATGCCCTACCCTAGTGAGCTAAATGGCCTCTATCTTCTCATCATGTTTATTCTCCTTGGTTCTTTCCTATTTTCCTTGTCACTCTTTCTCTCTCTGAAGCCTGTCTGACCACTCTGACCCTGGATGGATCAGGTCCTTTGGTGTCTTTGGCCCCAAGTGACTCCAGCAGTCTGCTGTGTGCCAGCTTTAACACAGGGCTCCACGTACTCCACCATCACATGGATGGGCTGGACCTAAAGGAGGTGGCGCGCTTCTGATAAGGGCACAGGACCGGTGCCGGCACGGTAACCCGAAACCCCAAATCACCTACACTGTGGGCCACACAGACCTCCAAGCCAGCGAGGCCCTTTAAGTCAGATGGACCTGATCAGGAGACACCATCCCTGGGTCAACTGATGGGAGAAGACCCCTGCGAGTCATTTTAAAATCAGGGAGAGCCCTACGACATTGTACTCAGAGCATCAGGCGAGGCCCAACTGCTTTGGGATGTCTTGGTACAACAGAAATGTTTTGGATGTTTGGAGACTAAGTGGATAGTGATAGCTTTAGCAAGTACAATTAGCCAAATTGCTAACTGTAAGTAGACAATTGTGGAATTGTTAATCTGATAGTTTAGGAAAAACTGTAACCACTATAAAATAGAGCAGGCAAATAAATCATGAATCGTTTAGAGCAGGGGTGTATTCACTAGGAACCAAATGGGCCCAAAACGTGGAGGGACTAAACTGAACTTGTCCAATAAGTGCAAATGTTCATTGCAAAATATTCAGTTGCAAAACGCATTTTGCTACAGTTTACTACGGTGTGCACTAATGAATACACCCCAGTCGTGTCCCACTCTAATAAAGTGTCTACTTCAGACCGGACTAGGGTGAAACTTCACAGGAGGAGATTGACACTTACGTTCTTACGACAGTTTATTTGAAATGGCTTCACGACCCCATTTTAATCATACAATAACAAATTTATGCCACATTTTATCAGATGCTTTTATCCAAAATGATGACTTAGTCATGCATGCATTTATTTATTTATTTATTTTTACATATGAGTGGTGCCGGGAATCGAACCCACTACCCTGGTGTTGCAAGCATCATACTCTACCAGCTGAGCTACAGCGCAACTCGGCAGTGCTAATGTCGACCCAGGTTGTGATACTCGACTTCTGTGACATACTCCGTTATTATGCTGGCAAAAATGTAACTTATGGAATGCAATGTATTTGTATTAAACTGACTGAGATACTGCCACACTGTAGGTCAGCGTTTGCCAAACTAGGGGTCGCGACCCCATGTGGGGTCACCAGTTTTGAAAATAGGGGTCTCGAGAGAAACTCTGGAAAAAAATGTTACATTTGCGCTTGGTTAATAGAGGCGGGATTACATCAGTAACCTCCGGTAGTCGCTAGGTTGTAATAAACAGAGTGGTTCTGTTTTCTTCCTACAAATGTGGCTCCATCTTTCGAACGGTTTAAGCTACAAAATATTATGACCCCCCCCCATCACTGAATGATAAGACTCTCAGGAACACATGTGTGTCTTCCCTTCTGCAATGCCCACAAGCAAGACTCATTTAGAACAGAATGAACAAGTCCGACAAGCAGAACTCGTTAGAACAGCGTGGACAAGACCAGGCACTAAATCAGACTGGGGGAGGAAATAACATCAATGACAATGTAACTTTCTTCACAGAAAATCATTGGCTGATGATTTTCTGAACTTCTAAACATATGTCCTTCAGATTGAAATACTGTCAAAAGTACTGTCAGACTGATTTGTAATAGACTGACATAGCCCAAATTTAAAAAGTTAACATTGGCTGTTGATTACATCACTTTTTTTTTTCAAATTTTGGGGTCGCGAAAACATTTTTCATATCAAAGTGGGGTCGCGGGTCAAAACAGTTTGGGAATCCCTGCCGTAGATAGTTACCTCTGAGGAATTGGATAGGCACGGAGAGACACTATACCAACACATCATGAAAGGGCTTTAGCTACAGTAGTTAATTCGCCAGTTACATGGCTAACACATTCTGATGGGAACACATCCCATACGGTTTCAAGTTTTAATGTCATGTGCACAAGTACAGTGAAATGCCTTTTCTTTCAAGCTCCAAATGTAGCACAAAAAAAAAAAGAACACAAGGTAGAACAGAAATAAGAAGAACACAAAGTAAGAAGCTACAGTGGGGCAAAAAAGTATTTAGTCAGCCACCAATTGTGCAAGTTCTCCCACTTAAAAAGATGAGAGAGGCCTGTAATTTTCATCATAGGTACACTTCAACTATGATAGACAAAATGAGGGCAAAAAATCCAGAAAATCACATTGTAGGATTTTTTATGAATTTATTTGCAAATTATGGTGGAAAATAAGTATTTGGTCACCTACAAACAAGCAAGATTTCTGGCTCTCACAGACCTGTAACTTCTTCTTTAAGAGGCTCCTCTGTCCTCCACTTGTTACCTGTATTAATGGCACCTGTTTGAACTTGTTATCAGTATAAAAGACACCTGTCCACAACCTCAAACAGTCACACTCCAAACTCCACTATGGCCAAGACCAAAGAGCTGTCAAAGGACACCAGAAACAAAATTGTAGACCTGCACCAGGATGGGAAGACTGAATCTGCAATAGGTAAGCAGCTTGGTTTGAAGAAATCAACTGTGGGAGCAATTATTAGGAAATGGAAGACATACAAGACCACTGATAATCTCCCTCGATCTGGGGCTCCACGCAAGATCTCACCCCGTGGGGTCAAAATGATCACAAGAACGGTGAGCAAAAATCCCAGAACCACACGGGGGGACCTAGTGAATGACCTGCAGAGAGCTGGGACCAAAGTAACAAAGCCTACCATCAGTAACACACTACGCCGCCAGGGACTCAAATCCTGTAGTGCCAGACGTGTCCCCCTGCTTAAGCCAGTACATGTCCAGGCCCGTCTGAAGTTTGCTAGAGAGCATTTGGATGATCCAGAAGAAGATTGGGAGAATGTCATATGGTCAGATGAAACCAAAATATAACTTTTTGGTAAAAACTCAACTCGTCGTGTTTGGAGGACAAAGAATGATGAGTGGCATCCAAAGAACACCATACCTACTGTGAAGCATGGGGGTGGAAACATCATGCTTTGGGGCTGTTTTTCTGCAAAGGGACCAGGACGACTGATCCGTGTAAAGGAAAGAATGAATGGGGCCATGTATCGTGAGATTTTGAGTGAAAACCTCCTTCCATCAGCAAGGGCATTGAAGATGAAACGTGGCTGGGTCTTTCAGCATGACAATGATCCCAAACACACCGCCCGGGCAACGAAGGAGTGGCTTCGTAAGAAGCATTTCAAGGTCCTGGAGTGGCCTAGCCAGTCTCCAGATCTCAACCCCATAGAAAATCTTTGGAGGGAGTTGAAAGTCCGTGTTGCCTAGCAACAGCCCCAAAACATCACTGCTCTAGAGGAGATCTGCATGGAGGAATGGGCCAAAATACCAGAAACAGTGTGTGAAAACCTTGTGAAGACTTACAGAAAACGTTTGACCTCTGTCATTGCCAACAAAGGGTATATAAAAGTATTGAGAAACTTTTGTTATTGACCAAATACTTATTTTCCACCATAATTTGCAAATAAATTCATTAAAAATCCTACAATGTGATTTTCTGGATTTTTTTTCTCATTTTGTCTGTCATAGTTGAAGTGTACCTATGATGAAAATTATAGGCCTCTCGTCTTTTTAAGTGAGAGAACTTGCACAATTGGTGGCTGACTAAATACTTTTTTGCCCCACTGTATATACACGGTCAGTTCCAATACCATATTAACAATATGCAGGGATACTGGAGTGAGAGGTAGATATGTATAGGGGTAAGGTGACTAGGCATCGGGCTATATGATAAACAGTGTAGCAGCAGCGTAAATTATGATTGTATGCGAGTGTGTGTGTACGTGACTGTAGAGTCCTGTGAGTGTGCATAGAGACAGTGCAAAAAATAACATACACGGGGTCAACTCAGAAAGCCCATGTAGCCATTTTAGTAGTCTTACGGCTTAGGGATAGAAGCTGTTCAGGAGCCTGTTGGTGTCATACAAACATACACTGAATGAAAAACATAAAGAGCAACATGTAAAGTGGTGGTCCCATGTTTTCATAAGCTGAAATAAAAAGATCCCAGAAATCTTCCATTTATTATTTCTCAAAAATGTTGTGCATAAATGTGTTTTTACGTTCCTGTTAGTGAATATTTTATCCTTTTGTCAAGATAATCCATCCACCTGACAGGTGTGGCATATCAAGAAGCTGATTTAAAACCGCACGATTATTACACAGCAGCACCTTGTGTTGGGGACAATAAAAGGCCACTCTAAAATGTGCAGT
The DNA here is from genome assembly GCF_045679555.1 of Salvelinus alpinus. Taxonomy (NCBI): domain Eukaryota; kingdom Metazoa; phylum Chordata; class Actinopteri; order Salmoniformes; family Salmonidae; genus Salvelinus; species Salvelinus alpinus. The sequence continues at coordinate 95,787,769 of NC_092090.1, forward strand.
TTTGTAACACAATGCTACAGATATGAAGTTGAGGGAGCGTGCAATTGGCATGCTGACTGCAGGAATGTCCACCAGAGCTGTTGCCAAAGAATTGAATGTTAATTTCTCTACCGTAAGACACATCCAACGTCGTTTTAGAGAATTTGGAAGTACGTCTAACCGGCCTCACAACTGCAGACCACGTGTAACCACGACCTCCACACCCAGCTTCATCACCTGCGGGAGTATTTCTGTCTGTAATAAAGCCCTTTTGTGGGGGAAAACTCATTCTGATTGGCTGGTCCTGGCTCCCAAGTGGGTGGGCCTATGCCCTCCCATGGCTGCACCCCCGCCCAGTCATGTGAAATCCATAGATTAGAGCCTAAGGAATGTATTTCAATTGACTGATTTCCTTATATGAACTGTAACTCAGCAAAATCTTTTAAAATTGTTGCGTTTATATTTTTGTTCAGTATGCATACAAAGATTGCATCAGTGTCAACCATGAGTGGCATGGTGAGGAGCCACAAGCATGAGATGCCACTGTTCTGTGTAATAATCAATGATGCTCTTGGTTGGAATCTAACCGTCCCATTGTCTTCTTTGGTTACGTCACAAATGGGACCCTATACTCTATATAGTGCACTACTTTGGACCAGAGCCCTATGTGCCCTGTTCAAAAGTTGTGCACTAAAAAGGGAATAGGGTATAATTTGGGATGTAAGCCATATTTGAATAGAATAAGAGAAGGGGTGTGTGGGTCCCGTTGTGTTAGCTCTGTCTGTGTTGGTCTTTATGTTTGATCTAATAAATCTGATTGTTACAAATATGGTCAGTCTTATGTTTTACCAAAGCCAACACATTCACTAATTTCACCAATGGAATGACAATGCTTCAATCTCTGAGTCCTTAGTGGACACCCTCAAAACGATGGGGGGGGGGGTGACAGAAACAGGTCACATCTGTCCTTACCTGCAGCTCCAGGTCGAATTTTCCCCTATGTACAGATCTAGGATTAGATTGACCTCCCCCAACCCTACTCCTTACATTTCTCCTGTTCTCATCTGTCACCAATAAAAATATTTAAAAAAACATGAACAGCCACCTAAGCTTATTTTTTTAGATAGGCCTACTACTTACATTTCACAATAATTATCCTCATCAAATGTCTTCGCCAAGCGAAGTTTTTGGGACATCCAACTATTTATATAAAATCCTGTACTGCCAAGTAACTTCATACCATAGGGCCTATCTATCTACAGCCTTTGTATAAGCCATGACAGACAAGACACTTTTTCATTTTCTTTCCAAGACAACTAATGAGTAGTCTGTATTGTGTGGAGTTTGTGGGTCGACTCGCTAATCAACATAAAGTCGCCACAGGTGCAACGACGGCTATATTAGATTTGTGCATTTCCAAATTACTACCCACGGACGGCCGCTCGCGCTCACCGAGCCAAGTATGTTTACACAGATAGGCCTAATATTTCCGAGTCGCTCATTTGACTAGCTACCCCGTACATGTTTCCTCATATTGTAACAGTATTCAAATACTGACTTACCCAAAGCCGAGAGCAAAGGAGCTGAGTTGAAGTAGTATCACCTAAAGATCAAGAGTTTGGTTGGAGGAGCGCGCTCTATGACCTTGCTCCAGAGGATCTGCCTGCGCTCGTTCTTCACCGGCAAGATCACGCTTTAACCACGACTATATGAGAGACATGGTAACTACTTCAACCGTAGTTTTTCATTCCATATTTCATATTTTTTATAAAGTTGGACTCGAGGTTAACTTTCAGAAGTGAAAACGGCAGGCTTGTATTCTTCTGGGCACCTCTGCTGCTTTCAGGGCAAAAGGCCCATCGGACGTCACTTCTCCTTACAACTGTCAAATAAGGATGTAGCCTAATATTTCCTCTTGTCGAGTCGGATTACATACTGTCAAGTTATCCACATTCACCTGTTTTACCAGTAAGTAGGTCTGTTTTCTTGGGGGTTTTATGGAAACTGAATATTGGTGTATGTTGCCTTGCCTGATTTGTGAGAAATATGAACTTGAATGTGTTTCTCCCTCAGGTGATGTAACATGATATCAGTCCTTTCTGTATGTATTTCTCTAAATTGATAGACTAGTTCATACTGAATGTCAGCTAGTAGCCTATATTAGTGGAGTGGTAGATGGCGGAACTAAAGTTGTCCTTCTCTTTTGCATACAATACATGTGTTGCTATGACTACTTTATTTGACCCATAAATGTGAGAGAGGGGCATGCTTTACATGAAACCACCTAAAAACATGTTTACCTTGCATGCATTTTAAGAAAAATCAAGGAAACTGCAGCAAGGTCTGACAGTTAGATTGGTGAGCCATATTACAATACCTATTGGCACAGCTCAGTATTAGACTAAAGGAACCTCCTTATAGTCCAAGAACCTTACATGTTCTGTTTAAAGGGTGACTTGGCTCTGGAAGCCAAAACAGCCAAGTACTCCATCTAAACGTGAATCGATTCTAAATTGCGCTACAGGTCTAGAAACAAAGTCCTCTACTTTCGTATCACATCCAAATTATTTCATAAATACACACTTACTGTACACTGTTTTAACAGTTGCAGCTGACCGTTATTTTCAGTGACAACACATTTTGTGTCTTACGTTTACACACAGGTGTTCGGAGACACAGATAGCTAATTAGCACAGGTATGCCACTGTTTTCCGTAAACAAGCGCTGTAACATGGAGATCTGGCCATGTGGGAACCCTAACCCTATAAAGTTGTATCAATTGAACCTTGATCTTAACAAAAATCCCCCCCTACAGAAGCCTCCTTCGTCCAATGATTCCTATGTGTAATGTAATGGGACTGGGAATCATGATCAAGGGCTACTATTGACATAGAATTCTGAGGGGTGGCTTCCTAGACACAGATTAACCAAGCTATTAAATCTGCCTTATCAGACCATTACTAATGTTCCTCCAGCTGGCTAGTAATGATCTGACTAGGCAGATTTCAATGTTCCTCCAGCTGGCTGAAATCTGCCTAGTCAGAACATTATTAATATTTCTCCAGCTGGCTGATTAGGAAGGTAAGAGTAACACAGAAAATTTGACAAACCTTTACTTGGCGATACTTCCTCAATTCCCGACTTGGAAGACCGTCTAGTTGCAGGGGGTTTGTTTGAATTTAGAAAATGCTCCGTTAAATTAAAGAAACGTTTTGCTCCATGAAGCACTTTAACATTTGAGGAATTGTTGCCTCTATAATGTGCATTTTAATGTGAATATGGATGTGTAGTTTAATGTGTATCCTGTATATTGTGGCGCTAAACAGGGCTCATCTGGAAAAGAGACCTTGGTCTCAGCTTTGACTCCCTGTCAACATAAAGATTAAATAGAAATGATGCACCCCATTTCTACATGGCTCCCTCAATAAAACATATTTTTTTCTTCTGAGTGTTCAGATATCATCTTTCTCCTGACGTTTGCACACATTCCGTTCCTTCCCACAATCTAAACGTGTTGGATTAGTGGAGGTATAGATGCGGCAAAGAGGTCAATCAAACTCGACCAAAACAATGTAAATGCCATGGAAACACGGGAAAGTTCTCAAATCTCTTCTTTGCCCCCCTCAACACTATGTTGAGGTTAAAATCGGGGCATAATGCTTGTATGGATGTCAACCCCAACATATGTTCATGGCATCTTAACCATACAACTGCGTTAGTTAAAAACGACAGACTACCACCAACCGATTTCCTGTATGCTAGCTATGCTAACCAGATTATACGAACGGGTGTTAGCATTTAGCAGTCACTTCTTCTAAACCTGAAAAGGTACAACTTCTAAATGTTTAATCCAAATCTGACTTTAGTAACCACATTGTGGGCCTGTTACAATACATCAATCATGACAGATTTGACAAATGTCCATTTTGTTAGATCAGATTTGTTGAATGTGTGCCAGTCTGGTCAATGGAACAGTCTGCATTCCATTGACCCCCGTTACTGGGCCTAGTGGGAGTTTATGGCCTGGTGGGAGTTTCCACCACATTTCTTATACCAGTCATTTCCTTTTCAAATCAGTGAAGGGAAGTGAACAAGTGCACACTTTCGGAGGAAGGAGAGCTAATTGGGACGTACCCAGTGTGTGTTCAACACGTTGTTCTGTAGGTAATTGATGACTGATCAGCTGCTGCTCCCCCCCCTCTTGTGTAACACAGCCTCCTATCTACAGATAGAATAGGAGATGTTTTCTTCATTATCATAGCATTTCTATGTTGACGTTACCTTACTTCCCTGGGGTGTATTCACTAGGAACCAAACGAGCCAAAACGGGGAGGGACTAAACTGAAATTGTCCAATAACAAATGCATCGTTTTCATTGCAAAACGTGTGCACTAATGAATACGCCCCTGGTTAAGAGGTGCCATGTCACAGGTGCATCATCACCTCAATGTTGTGTCCTCCTCAGGTTCCCAGCGGTCTCATGTCCGTGGCAGTTGACCTCCTACATTCCTGTTGATTCCCGAGAGCTGCTCTGAACTCCCACTGCTGCCCACCGGTCCCAGCCATGGACCCCTACCAGGAGCCTCGACTCGGTTTCCAGCCCCCACTTGACGAGGGCGCCCCAGACCTGGAATGTGCCATCTGCTTCAGCCAGTTCAACAATGTCTTCCGCACTCCCAAGATGCTCCAGTGCAATCACACCTTTTGCCTGGAGTGCCTGGCCCGTATGAATGTCAAGTCAGCCAAGCCGGACTCCATCCAGTGCCCATTGTGCCGGGGCCACACACCGCTACCCGACCTGGGGTTGCCCAAGCTGACCACGGACCGAGCCGTGCTCTCTTACCTCCCCGGGGCCATGCAGCGCGTCTACAGCATCCGCTTCAACCGCAACAAGGGCAAGCTGCAGGTGAAGAGGACCACCGATGCACCCCCCCCACTGAACTCGCTGCGTTCTATTAGTCATTCTCTGGATGTGGGGCTGCCTAGCCCCACAGAAGGCAGCGGGGACGTAGAGGGGGGGCAGAGGCGAAGGCTCGGGGCACTGCTGAGACTGTGTCGTAGACCAGGATGCAGAGCCTCCCTCCTGTTATCAGTGGTGATGATGATGGTGGTGCTTACCTGCGTCATCATCTTCCTCCTCGCATATAAACAGCTATAACACCTCGGAGAGAGGGCCTGATGGACCTCGGAGAGAGACGTTACCCGGCTTCTACTATCTACTGGAGCAGTTTTCAGTACCTTTTTTTTTTTTAAACATATATTTTTTAAAGTGTATCTATTTCTTAGCAGTTGTGTATCTGTATGCTGAATTTGTGTACAACTATGACGCATGTCGTACACGAGAACCACATTTCCCTCTGTGGTTTTCTGTTTATAGACAGACGGTCATGTGATATATGTCATAATATAATAGTCCTGCTGTCCTTCAGGTTTCCATCCACAGTAAACACACTCCACGTACTTCAATGCAAATCAATAGTGACTGGCTATACAAATGCACAGTTACCTTTTTTAAGTAAGACACTGCGGTATCACTGTGAGAAACAGTTAGGGCTAGGAGATTGGCGATAATCTTGAGATCACAGTTGTGGGGCGGGGGGGGGGGGATATCAACGTAGCAAGGGGTTGAAGATTGAAATGTGGAATTAGAATGTTTGCTTATACCAATTACACTTTTTTTTTTTATATATATATTTTTTAAAGGGAAAAAAGCCGTTCTTGTTGCATGGATATTATCCAGCTGATAGAGACATAGAATCAAACAGTCAGAATAACAAATACAATTGTCACATTTTCTCCAGTTTACGCTTTCACACATATCAGGGTTTTAGATTGTCTTGTTTTATAATATTTAAAAATAAACCATATTTTACATACTTTGGCTGTACATTTGTCAAATGTTGCTCTGGCAAATTATTTGCATTTCCTAAACTTGAAATAAAATCGACATGGATTTGGTGCCCATTGTGTTTGTCTATCAGAGTACATATGTGAAGTTTCATTGAAGTTGATGTTAGATTGGCTTAGATGTGTCAGGGAGATTTGGTTGTATAATATATTTGTATTCAAAGTGAATATTCAGTTATATTACACTGTGATAACAAATGAAGTAGCACTTCTAATAAGGGATGCTAATTTACTGAGGTTCAGATTTGTCTTTCTCTGTGGTCTCCACCAGATGGCGTCACAGCATTGAACAGAGGACTGATGCGCTTCACTCTAGCGATGCATGTCGCGCATGTGTCATGGAAAAGTACAGAGCTTTGTTTTGAAGTTGTGCTCATCTGGCTACTGACTGACCAGTTCACCGGCTGACAAAGGGTCAAGTAAGGTCAATGAAAATAATGACGTATCAGGCTGCTGCCTGATAGTAAGATTTGTAATGGGAACCTAAAAGATTGAGAAATATCTGGGGGAGGGAGGGGTCAGAGGAAGCATGACAAAGCAGGAAGTGTAAACCAGTGGATTTGGGTTTTTGTAATACAGGAAGTTGGCCCTCGCATGGGAATATCCAGTTATCAATCGACCCAAGTAAAAAAAGTACTTGACTCTTCTATTATTCAATGAATAGAAAAAGAGCAGTCAGCACTGTCTTTGCAGTGAAATAAAGGAAAATGTATTCCATCTGACAGATGTTCCTCCTTTTATTCCATCTGACAGATGTTCCTCCTTTTATTCCATCTGACAGATGTTCCTCCTTTTATTCCATCTGACAGATGTTCCTCCTTTTATTCCATCTGACAGATGTTCCTCCTTTTATTCCATCTGACAGATGTTCCTCCTTTTATTCCATCTGACCGTTAGATGTTCCTAATTTATTTCACTGCAGATACTGAGTGTTGACCTTGCTATTGTTTCTATTTATAACAGCATACCTTTTTGCTCTACGCACCACAAACCTAAGAGTCTATAATTAGACCTGTGGATGGTTTTTCCCCATTTCCTCTAATAATCTTCAATGACAATTCTTTCTTCCTCCAGTGACCTCTGAAATGTGGTACAACCAGAAAAAATTCGACAAAATAACATTGGTTCCTTTGAAATGAATGAGACCAGTCAAGTTACTCTCTTTTGTCATCATAGCATATACAACATGTTTTACATGGCACCTGCAGTAACAGAGTAATATATTGGATTCCGGTTCAAGTTCTAGGTGGATGCCAGTCAAGAATGTAGCCAGCAGAGGTGCGATGCATACAATATAATGTTCCCATGAGATCTGCGTTTTAGAGATGTTAACAATAAGGAAATTGGAAAAAGAGTCCTGCACACAGTAGTCCTGCCAGTGGTACATTTACATTTATATTTTAGTAATTTAGCAGACGTTCTTATCCACAGTGACTTACAGGAGCAATTAGGGTTAAGTACTTTGCTCAAGGGCACATCGACATATCTTTCACCTAGTCATCTCAGGGATTCGAACCAGCGACCGTTACTGGCCCAAAGATATTCTCTTTGCTTTTGTACATTGATTTATTTTGACATGATCAGTAAAAAAAAAAAAATGTGTATGACATATTGCCTTATAAACCATTGTCATCACATGCAATAATCACATGCACTAATCACATGCACTTTTAGATCACACAAGGAAGTTCAGGATTTTTAACTACTGATGAGTAAAGTTAGCTGTGGTTTGTAGTGACTGATTAAAGATAACACCATGGATTCCAGGTCATTCTGACACAGACTGGTAGTTTCAGGGTGAGGAAATGGGTAATAATACCAAGGAAATGAATGGATTTAGTGATGGATGTCGTGAGCTGTACAGTTGTGTCGTCATTTCAGCTTCTGATAGGATGGGGAGGATCTAGGGGTTTCCTTTGTGTGTGAGTGCATGGGGTGGGGTTTGTGGGTGTTTCACAGGACAGGACGGGGTACTCCCTTCGCATGTGTGTGTGTGTGGGGGGGGGGGGGGTGCAGGGGGTGGGGTTGTGGGTGTTTGTGTCGTGGGGCGTGCTTTGAGCGGTGAGCTGAGCCACCATGGGAATTTGGCAAAAAATGTGAGATTTGAAAGTACCAATGAGGATCTTCTCTTTTGCACTTCAATAAGAGGCTTTGTATGGTTTCAACAAATGACAAAAAAAGCAAAACAGTGGGCCTTGAAACAGTGGTTCTTGGTGTGGGTGATGGGTACTGAGTGGCGCTCCATGTCCTGTCTTCTCTGGCAAAAACACTGTACCCGAAAGAGGTCACTGCACTCACAAAACCTCCGGATAATTCTCTTCCTCCAACGTTCTAAACCCCAATCACAAACAAGACTCATCAGCACGCCCACGCAGTTTTTGTGTGTGTGTATACATGTGTGTGTGTGTGTGTGTACACCTACTGTGTGTGTGTGTGTGCCGGGACTCAGTGCTGCCACACTAAGGGGGACAATGGTGAGCATGAAAACATAGCTTGAATAAACAAAAGGGGCTCTGTTTTGAAATCTAAACCGCTGAAAGTAAAGATAATGAGCAGACAAACAGTCTCCAGTCCGCTCTCTCTCTCTGGGACAAGGGACAGGCAGTCAGCACCTGCTTTAGTTGGTTAGCTATATTAACGCTTACATTGGATTAAAATCAAAGCCACATAAAAACGGAGACATATCACATGCTCACTGAGGGGTTTATTACACATTTGAATTTCAGAAAGTGACACTGTCTGTCTGTCCACCTGTCTGTCCACTTGTCTGTATCTGTCTGTCCACCTGTCTGTCCGCCTGTCTATCTACCTGTCTGTCCACCTGTCTGTCTGTCCACTTGTCTGTCCACCTGTCTGTATCTGTCTGTCTGTCCACCTGTCTGTATCTGTCTGTCCGTCTGTCTGTCCACCTGTCTGTCCACTTGTCTGTATCGGTCTGTCTGTCCACCTGTCTGTCCACCTGTCTGTGTCTTGTCTGTCCGCCTGTCTGTCCAACTGTCTGTATCTGTGTGTCTGTCCACTTGTCTGTCCGCCTGTCTGTGTCTATCTGCCTGCCTGTCTGTATCTGTCTGTCTGTCTGTCTGTGTATGGTCACGTGAGCATGCAGCAGTGTGATCAGTTTGATGTATTTATTAAACTATTAGTATAATGTGGAACTACACGAGTCGATGTTGTCACCCATTGTGTTTGTGAAAGGTGGTGCAGTTTTCATTCAGCAGTAATAACTAGCCATTACCAGCTCCATGGATACACACATAATGTGTTTGTGAAAGGTGGTGCAGTTTTCAATTAGTATTAATAACTAGCCATTACCAGCTCCATGGATACACACATAATGTGTTTAAATGGCAGTTCCGTTACCAAGGTGGGGCCGATGCATACACACACGCCCACCCAACACGCTTACACTATGATATAGCACGGAGACAGAGTACCACTCACATTTATCTGTCAGTCATACAGGGAGGGACACACCAACATTGAAAAAGAAAAAGACTGTTCTGTTACATTTGTTTGTCTTTGCTGTTGCATGGAAATGAAAGTCTTAGCTGATTTTGTTAAGTCAACATACCTGACTGATGAGAAAGCGTTCTGTATCCCCTGGCTAAACCTGGCTAAACCTGGCTAGACCTGGCTAAACCTGGCTAAACCTGGCTAAACCTGGCTAAACCTGGCTAGACCTGGCTAAACCTGGCTAAACCTGGCTAAACCTGGCTAGACCTGGCTAAACCTGGCTAAACCTGGCTAGACCTGGCTAGACCTGGCTAAACCTGGCTAAACCTGGCTAAACCTGGCTAGACCTGGCTAGATTCACCACACAGTTCCACCAAAGTGTGTCACACTCAACTGTAGATGGGAATAACATGGAATTGTATCATACACAGCATCAAACATTCCCTATCCCACAGATACGCACGCTCCACCCAAAATGAATACACACGCACACACGCACAGACACACACACACGCACACAGAGAGAGAGAGTACAGGCATGTACAGGCATGCAAACAAATCCACAGTCCAAGGACATCCCTCTCAGACTCCTCAACCTCTAGCCCATACCCCCTAAGCAGTTAATCAGAAAGGATGGGGATAGGTTTAGACAATATGGTAGTTGTTTACACCTGTCTAACCTAGTTTCCGTGCTAATTGTGTATGTGCACATAAAGGCCTGGAACCAACCATACAAATCTGTCCTGTGTGGGAGTGAACTAGTTGGGAGTGAAAGTACTTGTCATTATTTGATCTTAGTGAATCACATGACTGTGAGGCATGGCTCGGAAGCAGAGACATATGGTGTACTTGGAGACTGTATTCAGAGGGAGCCATCCCCGAGACAGAAACACAATCATCGCACACACACACACACACACACACACACACACACACACACACACACACACACACACACACACACACACACACACACACACACACACAGACAGACAGACAGACAGACAGACAGACAGACAGACAGACAGACAGACAGACAGACAGACAGACAGACAGACAGACAGACAGACAGACAGACAGACAGACAGACAGACAGACAGACAGACAGACAGACAGACAGACAGACAGACAGACAGACAGACAGACAGACAGACAGACAGACAGACAGACAGACAGTGTTTCCCTTTTCATAATGATCCATTTGGAAATGATTATGTAGGCAATGAGTAGCGCATGATGGGATGTTGTTTTTAAAACTGTCAGGGACCAATGGTTTGGTCACTGGAAAAGAAGAGGCTTGGATGAGAGAGGAGGGGAAGAACAAGAAGAGGGGGAGGAGTGAGAGCAGGGGTGGGAGAACGAGCGAGCCTCACTGGACACAGGTGCAGCCTGTGAGTGTGTTACCGTTTCGGACGAGCGCATTTGTGTTTGCCATCCTTATTCACACTCTGCGGGGGTCGAGACTTTTGCCCTCTTCGGTTGTCACCACGGTAAGACGAACACCACGGTCACCACGGTAAGACGAACACCAACAGCCCTTCTCATCCTTCCCTCCTCTCTTGATACATGCAATCTATCTCTCACTCTCTTTTTTTACTCCTTCAATCGCGTTCCCTCTTTCTCGTATTTTGTCCCTATTTTGTATCCCTTTCTGCATTGTGGTAAATATCTCTCCCATCAAGCTTAAGATTTAACAATGAAATATTTATATCTCTATTTTTGTCTCTTCGACATGTCTCACTCTATTTCCCCCCCCCCTCTCTCTTCCTCCACTCGATGACTAATATTTGCATACTTAGACGGTTCTGTATCATTTGTAAAACATTAAACCTCTAAAGTTTGCATTCCTTTCTGGGGAGCACACAGAAGACACACAGACATTATCCCACCCATCCATCGACACATGCAATTCTTCATGTATTTTGTGTTTCAAACTTGACATTACACCCAGATTAAAGCATGGGACATTTCAGCAGACATTTCACTTCCTCTTTGTCCAATGCAAAGTTATTACTCCATAAATAGCACTATGCAAAAGGCTTATGGCCTCGTTTTCTACATGGGATAATGTTACTTGTTCATCTGACCAAACTTCAATTGCAAAGGGAGAATGTTTTCAATAAAGTATTGGAGTTATTTTGGGGTCATGAGGTGGTTGTGTTCAGCCGTGTCAACATTATCTTTATTCATTACCAAGTGACAGGTAGTTCATTATCTGCCCCAAGTGACAGGTAGTTCATTATCTGCACCAAGTGACAGGTAGTTCATTATCTGCACCAAGTGACAGGTAGTTCATTATCTGCACCAAGTGACAGGTAGTTCATTATCTGCCCCAAGTGACAGGTAGTTTATTATCTGCACCAAGTGACAGGTAGTTCATTATCTGCCCCAAGTGACAGGTAGTTCATTATCTGCACCAAGTGACAGGTAGTTCATTATCTGCACCAAGTGACAGGTAGTTCATTATCTGCACCAAGTGACAGGTAGTTCATTATCTGCACCAAGTGACAGGTAGTTCATTATCTGCACCAAGTGACAGGTAGTTCATTATCTGCACCAAGTGACAGGTAGTTCATTATCTGCCCCAAGTGACAGGTAGTTCATTATCTGCACCAAGTGACAGGTAGTTCATTATCTGCACCAAGTGACAGGTAGTTCATTATCTGTACCAAGTGACAGGTAGTTCATTATCTGCCCCAAGTGACAGGTAGTTCATTATCTGTACCAAGTGACAGGTAGTTCATTATCTGCCCCAAGTGACAGGTAGTTCATTATCTGCACCAAGTGACAGGTAGTTCATTATCTGCACCAAGTGACAGGTAGTTCACCGATTTAAGAACTTGACTTTGATGCAGGGTTGTTGTGGGGTCAAAGTGTGGTGTGTGCGAGATGAAGAATCTGTAAACACTTGTCTTACCTGAGGAGTCTGAGTAGACACACAAACCATCCTCTATAAATACACAGTCGCCCTCATGTGCCAAAACCAAATCTTAAATGATTAATGACCTAATTACTCCTGTTTTTGTTTTAACCAAAATCATCCAAACCTCAGGAGTCACGCAAATCTTGCGTCCTCACTTGCTAAAGAGATTCATAGACACACAACTAATATCTAATATACACTAATAGGTGTATATTTTAAGTTCAAAATATTGCACTGAATGAGACATAATAGCCACAAGTGCACCGTTTATCTGTCATTGAGCAGACACTATGAACTAATGAACTAACACAGTGTGAAGCATATTCACCTTCAGACAAACGTTGCTTCTTACACGTTGATTGTCCTTTGTTTGAACATAGCGGCTTACTGGATCCCCAGGAAGAGTAGTTGCTGCCTTGGCAGGAACTAATGGGGATCCTTAATAATTACAAATACCACACCATGCTGTGTCCGCACTCCTGTCCCTCTGTCCTATGCATCTCTGTCTTGTTGTTGGACAGATGGGAGATAAGGAGGACAGCTCAGGGAGCTTCTCAGAGGAGGCCAAGACAGAGGAGCAGAAGGCCAAGCTCATCCACCCAAGGCCGTCGCTGATATCCCCTGAACTGAAAGCCATGATCCGCATCAGGACCAAGTACCAGGCTCTGAAGAGACGTCGGCTAGACTCAGCCACTGGGCTCTTTGCCTCAGGTAGACCCTCCACGGGCCCCGACCCCAGCTTACCCACCGCCTCAGGTAGGCCTTCCATGGGCCCCGGCCTACCCACCGCCCCAGAGATCTTCACCTCCAATGTCAAGCAGGCCACCCACAGGAGGAGGAGGAGGAAGGGGTCTCGTGTGCTCTTCCCTAACAACTGTTGCAAGGTCGTCCCCAGTGACAAGGACCGGAGCCGGGCCAAACCTTTCTTTGTCCTCTTCGGTATCATCGTATCCCTTCAGGTCAACTCTAAACTTGTCTCTTTACTGTGCTTAGAAGATTTCCCACTCCTTTTTTCCACTCTAACTCAGTCCCTAGTTACCCAACTACAGACATCATTATCCCTTAGGGTTAATGTACAGGCTCAGCTACATGATTGGCCTAGTACTGTATATCCCACGGTTGCCATCATAGCAATAGGATACATTGCTTCTTTTTTTTCTTTTTCTTTTTACCACTAATGGTGTTGAATTATACTCAAAACAGCTGAAGGGCTTTGAAAATGCCGATTATGATTCAGTTTCATTGTGGATGAGGATACAGTGGAGTTCCTTTCTAGTTATGTGATTTGTAAAACGTGTTCCACTGCTCATCTGTCCTCCTACTAATGGCATTGAACAGAATAAACAGCATGGAATGTTATTCCAGTCAATAACACTTAATTAAAATGACTTCCCTTCCTGTCCTCTTGCAGGTTTACAATGCCATCGAGAACCTGGATGACCATGTGGCACCGTATGACCTGGAAGGCCTGGACAAGACGCTGCGCAGGGAAGTGTTTGGCCAGCGAGGGGCGATAGAAGAGCTGATGGAGCACCTCCAGGGCTACCTGTCCACCTACGCTCACTCCCAGCCCTTGGCCTTGGCCCTGCACGGCCCCAGCGGCGTGGGCAAGAGCCACCTGGGCCGCCTGCTGGTCCGCCACTTCCGCTCGGTGCTGGGAGAAGACCTGGTGGTGCAGTACTTCACCCTACACCACTGCCCCGTACAGGGTGATGTGGGCCAGTGCGCCCGAGAGTTGTCCCTCTGGGTGGAGGAGGTAGTGGAGCATGCCGAGGCTCAGGAGAAGATCCCTGTCTTTGTGCTAGACGAGGTGGAGTTGATGCCGGCTCCTTTGCTGGACGTGCTGCAAGGCCTGCTTCAGCCTAACCAGACCAACGAGCATCTGAACGTCATCTATGTCCTCCTCAGTAGTCTGGGACAGGAGGAGATCACCAGACACATACTGCAGAATGTCTCCTGCACTGCGAAGTCAGCCGGAGCTCTTCTGCGGCATACCCTGGCAGAGCATCACCCTCTGTGGGCAGAGGTGGGGCTGGATATTGTGTCCCTGACGCTTCTTGAAAAAAGCCATGTGATGGAGTGTTTGCTGGAGGAAATGACACAGGAGGGGTTTTACCCTGACCACGGTCACATCGAGCAGCTGGCAGGGGAACTGTCCTATTTCACCACCATGGGTCACCAGTACTCACAAAATGGCTGCAAACAAGTGGTGGCTAGAGTCAACCTTTTGTGAGAACATCCACAGAGTGACAATAAACATGGTGTCTGATAGACAGTTGTCCAAAACCAATTAAATCTAATTTGTACAACTTCATTCTTACTTACTTACCTGCTACTCTGTGAAAGAGTGTCACAATTTTCTCTGTTTGCCCACTTTACCCAAGGATCTGTTTGTGGTTGGATGGCATAACTACCATTTTGTTTTAGCTGGCATCCCGTGGTTGTCACATTGGAGTTTCAGCATGCTAGTCTAGCATAGAAGCTTTGGGTTGATGCACGTGCACAAGTGACAGATTTGGTCTCCAATTCACCTCAGCATTTGCTCTGGTCCCTCTGAATGATGTTCCAATCAACTCTGGGTACAGCTGCTCTTATGCTGTGTAGCTAAAAGAAAAGATCAGGGTGGGGAAGAGTATTCCTCGTCTGTTCAAGATTTTAAAAAACAACAACCCTTGTTTGATTACTGAATGGCCTTGAGACAAATGCCAGCGAGCCAGACTGAGGCAGTCAGGCAAAGAGAAGAGCCTAATGACGTTGAACTCCATGAACTTGTTTGTGCTCATTAAGACGAGGCGTCGCAACATTGTTCCAAAACTTGAGGAGCAACTATCTTTTTGTTTTTACTTTTCAAAACCACATGCGCGTCTAGGCATGTCCTTCTATCCACCATATCCAACAATACCCAGATAGATAGATATTGTTTTCTACTATTGAGCTCTCATGAATTCCTACCATCTTGAACGATCTTGGGTTCAAAGCATTCAAACCATATGACATTGTATGCCCTATTCCGTGTGCACTCTTCTTGAAAATAAACCAAAGGTTAATTGTAGTTGAATATTGATGGTTTGCACTGTGTCTCCTTTTAGAGTTAGTGAACTATGAGAACAGGGTCTTACTAATGGGATTATGTATATCTTTAAAGCACTTTTTGGGTCTCAGAATGACCTCAACAAAACAAAGGGGAACTGCTTGAACTTCAGAGGTGCTCCCCTGGTGTTCATCTCTTCAAACATGTAGTGATAACAAGGACACAGACAGAAACAAATAAAACGTTCAAAAGAAAGAAATTAGACAGACAGACAGTGGAGGTGGATTGGTTTACCAGACAGACAGACAGACAGACAGACAGACAGACAGACAGACAGACAGACAGACAGACAGACAGACAGACAGACAGACAGACAGACAGACAGACAGACAGACAGACAGACAGACAGACAGACAGACAGAGGAGATGGATCGGCTTGACAGACAGACAGACAGACAGACAGACGAGATGGATCGGCTTGACAGACAGACAGACAGACAGACAGACAGACAGACAGACAGACAGACAGACAGACAGACAGACAGACAGACAGACAGACAGACAGACAGACAGTGGAGATGGCTTACCTTAGCTTGACACGGACAGACGAGACGAGACGAGATGGCTTACCTTAGCTTGACACGGACGTACGGACAGACGAGATGGCTTACCTTAGCTTGACACGGACGTACGGACAGACGAGACGAGACGAGATGGCTTACCTTATCAACGGTCATCGAAATTGTTAAAAGATTTTAAAAACAATTCTAGTTGGACAATGGATGAAGATACTCCAAACATTTAGAATTGTTTTAATCCATCAGATATTGACTGAATTACATAAAACATTTAACTGGCACGGACAAATAATAAATTGAGTTCAGGGATTTTGGTGGGAATTCAAGTATTTCATTTATTGTCAAATTTCACTTTTTTTCTTAGAATGCACTAGTATATACGTTCTTATTGTAGCAGGTATTATTTTTGTGTTAAAACAAAGACAATTACATGTGTCTCATTTGAATAAATACTCCAGTTATTTTTGCATATATTAATAAATTAGCATAACAGGATGGAGCAGGCCTGCAACCACCAAAACACTTGCTTTTTCTACCCTACATGCACCCACCTGCCCTGTCTAGACTGCCTAATTAATTACTGTGTGTCAATAGCAGGATACCCTCGGAATAAAATCAACAGCTTGGCTCTAGATTACACCTCTAAACATACTTTACATTGTTTGCCAGATCAGACATAATATCACTATAATCAGTGTTCATTTTTTGGGAAGTTGCTTTCATTTGACCGCGTCTAATTTGTAAACTATTCAACTGTATTAAATGATAACTTGTTTTTCAATTCCACCAAAAAATATACACCCATCAAAATAAAGTTATCCTTGTCTTTTTTGTGATGTAAGTGTCCAGACGATGCGTTAATTCACGAAGCTTCAGCGTTCTTATAGATTCAATGGAAAGACAATATAATTCACAGAGCCCATTTCAGCCATTACCTGGTTGTGTTTGACAGGTCATTACAAACATTGCCGCGGTGGTAACGTTAACGGGGGGGGGGGGGGGGGGGAACGACAGGCACACGCAAGAGTATGAAAAAGTCACAGGAGTAAAATGAATGCAACCAATCCATCGAGATTTGCGTGACAAGTGGAATTTGCACCCCTCAAACACATGAAATAGATGGCTGAAAGAGACAGATCCTCAGGTGGGTGGGTCATTCGCGTTGCTACTTGACTTGCCTGATGATTTGATTGCGTGCAGTGAACCAGAGCAGACAGTGGAAACACCTTAGGATCAAACAGGGAAAAACATTCCTTAAATCTTTTTTGATTTTGTGGTCGAAGCCTGCTGAGAATGCATGCCGGTAAAGGTGAAGAGTACACCCCTAGTATCACAACATCACACTCGGTGGCGGTTCTAGCTTGTATGGCTCACTGGGCGAACCCACCCTTCAGCACTTCACCCTTCAGCACTAACTGTCATTTTTTATTCAGACAATTGGAACAACACAAATAAATGATCATAACATTTAAAACTATATTAATATCAAAATACGTACAAAAATAAGACTCATATATATATCAAAAAGAAGTAACAAAGTCAAATAGAAACAAATTTGTGTTGATTTGGCACTCGAGCATCAATACATTACCCATCACCCAACACTGTCAACCAAGAGTCAAGACTAAACCAATTCACCATGCTGGTGTGCAGACTGGTTTTATATTATTCTTAACGATTTCGCACAAACCAGAAAAAATGCAACAATATGTCTGTGAAACTATATATTCACAGTATTATGATGATTATGATGCATTTCTAGCATTTCGTAGTGTGACTGATTTTACTAATTGCATTAGTACTGTACAAAGTTAGAGGTGTGCTATTTGCTAGAACCCCCCCCCCCCCCCCCATCTCGTACTTCTGAGTGGGAGACCTTCCGAGGTAGTAGCCTGCCTAGCTCACAAACTAGAATCAGGGCGCCCACTCCGACAAGGTTAATTGACCCACAGTCCCACACGGTGACATGATATCATTGACGTGACGTGTAAATGAGCGATAGAAAACATATCACCCATTCCGATTTTTTTTGTGCGGGTGCCCATGTTGCCTATACCTAAATCTGCCACTAATCACACCCCATAGTGATTTAATCAGTTTACTATATGCAGTACCAGTCAATAGTTTGGACACACCTACTCATTCAAGGGTTTCTCTCTTTCTTGGTCAAATAGCCCTTACACAGCCTGGAGGTGTGTTTTGTCATTGTCCTGTTGAAAAACAAATGATAGTCCCATTAAGTGCAAACCAGATGGGATGAAGTATTGCTGCAGAATGCTGTGGTTGCCATGCTGGTTCATTTTTAAATAAGTCACAGACAGAGTCACCAGAAAATCCCCCCCACACATCACAGTTCCTCTTCCATGCTTCACGGTGGGAACCACACATACGGAGATCATCGTTCACCTACGTCTCAGAAAGACACGGCGGTTGGAACCCTCCCCCCCTACCTTGTCACTGATTGGCTCAAATGTATTAAGAAGGAAAGAAATTCCACTATTTAACAAGGCACACCTGTTAATTGGAATGCATTACTGGTATCTACCACATGAAGCTGGTTGAGAGAATGCCAAGAGTGTGCAAAGCTGTCATCAAGGCAAAGGGTGGCTACTTTGAAGAAATATATTTAGATTTGTTAACACTTTTTTTGGTTTCTACATGATTCTATTTGAGTTATTTCATAGTTGTGATGTCTTCACTATTGTTCTACAATGTAGAAAATAGCACAAATAAAGAAAAACCCTTGAGTGGGTGTGTCCAAACTTTTGACTGGGACTGTACATATTTCAGTTGCAAAACTTTAAAATCATTTTTTTAACAAATTATTGTTGTAGTCAAATGGAGGCACCTCAGCCATAAGTCTCTACACTATGTCACCACAGTATCTTACATTTCCAGTCCATGTGTAATGATTTAAGTACAAACAGAGAGTAAAATAGAGGAAATGGGGAAAACCTGAACATTTCAATGGACGAAGTTATAAGGGCTAGCTTTCTGAGAGCCTAAAAATGGAACCCAGAGTAGTTCCCTAGCAACTTCAGTTGGTATGGCAATA